>NC_056748.1:1123375403-1123525403 GCF_019279795.1 Protopterus annectens
CGAATATGACTGAACGACTCTAAGTCAGAATCCTGTCTAAATGTAATGATATTGCTGTGGTGCAGATCTTCAGTTGGCTAGGGACAGCCGGCCACAAAATCGGCGAGGAGCACTAATCATCCCTGGGTCAGAGCGCGGACAGAAGGAGGCCGCCTCTCTCCAACAGTGCCCTGCACTGTATCTCTTTGTATGATACTGCTTATGGAACATTAATAGAAAACACATTTTGCAAGCTTCACATATATGACAACTACAACAGTAGGGTGTAATGTGCTTTTTAGAAGTGTTTTTATATTTTTATGGAAACCAGCATTGCCTTCTGGAACATTGAACTAAATAAACCACAAGAAGATGCTGTTTAACTGAAGAAATGTTTTCATTGTCATCTAATCCTGAGAAACAGTCCAGGTCTGACACTTGGACAACAGCTATGAGACGAGCAGTAATTTTAAGTATAAAATTAGGATGGTATATGAATTAACTAAAGAACCCCAGACAGTGTAGTATTTTAATGTCCGACCCTTATTATGCCATGCCTGCACGTGCCAAACATGCGTGGCGTCATGAGTTGCATAAAATCATATACGGTACTTTTCTCAAGTGCCAGACAGCATAGTGGGCACTTTGTACCAAGTCCATCCTGCAGACATTAGAGCGTCTCCCTCAAATTAATGGGGTGCAGAAGCAAAAGCCTGACTTTTAAATATAGCACAAAATGTTCTACATCTCACTGCTTCATGAATGAGCACCTGAAATCCAAGAGGGAAACCATGATGGCTAGAACCAAGGGAAACAGGGCAAACAGCAAGCATGCCTGCCAACATCACATGTAGGTCTGCTGATGTATAGTCCCAACATTTCATTCAGTACAGCTTAAAACAACAGATGAGAAATGAATAGCTCCAGGCTATTTTAGGTTCCAGTCTCTGGAATTTTCATCTACACAGGCAAGACATTACAACAAGGAATAACTGCATGACCTGTATGATGTTCAGTGTGCAATGCAGAGGTATGTACACCGGGTCTATATTATGTCCTCGAAGAGATGTTCCATTGAACCTTAAACTGCGAACTGTCATAACAGCAAACAGCCACACCAGCGATTTCTTTCCCTGGGAAAGAAATCGCTTGGCCATCCTTCTTAGTTTGCCATTTTCCCCATTGTAGTGTAATCTCGGAGTTGGTATATTTAGTTAGGGGGGTGTGGGGGGCACAGCCCCCCACTTTGTAATGTTTCTAGTGATGTGTTCTGCTTTTTAGAGCAAGCAATTTCTTTCCTAGGGAAAGAAATCACTGGTGTGGCCATTCGCTGTTATGACAGTTAGCATTTTCAGGGTCGATGAAAAGGCGTTCGATGGACCGCATCTTTGAGGGGATAATGTGGACCCTAATACACATCTAGAACCAAGGACTAGTTAAAACTATTAAAGGAAAAGCAGTGTCTTGTATGCAAGGGGCTTGACATGTACTAAGTGAAGAGAAGACAAGATGGGCAATACGACACTTAATGAGCTGAACCATTAAAATAGAATGTTAAGTATATGTGGAATTAGCTTTTAGGAACAGATGCTCTAGTCAAAGAAGGCCAGTGCTCATTTTGTGATACATACATATATACACACACACACACACACACACACACACACACACACACACACACACACACACACACACACACACTATTACCAAGTCTGTGGGTTCCCATTAATAGAACAGTGTCTCCGTTCTGCATGCATATACAGCAAATGAACAAAAGAAGCTGTCGCTTAAGGTGAAGGCAGGTCGACTTCAATGAGGATGACCTGCTGATAATGAGAGTGCAATGACTCCACTGTCAACAAAATTTGAACTGTAAATGAGAAGAGGTCACACTGATGTAAGCTCTGCTCTGCCTTTAGCAGAATTACTGATAATAAAGTTTATGAAAAGATCTGACTGGGCCACCCCTCAGTGACTATGAAGCCACTGTTGATGGAGTAAGAAATTATTAAATTTAGCAGAGTTTCCTGATAGTCTGGGATTAACTACTGCTGACAGATACTGCTCCAAGAATAACATGAGGCTATCTATAACTGCACTGTTTCACATTTGTAAAGTGCTTCCCAGTAAGAAGACCACAGGTGCACTGCTTTAAACATCAAGAAAACATTTAGCTCCCAACTGTCGAATACTGCCTATCTAAACGCAAAGCATGCAGCCACAGAATACTGCACAGGTCTGTTGTAGAGTGAACACAGCATGTGTGACAGTCTTCTGCAGAATGACCACACTTTAAATATTAAATGGTGGTGTAGACAGCATTAAAAAACTATAACTACTAAAGCTTTATGGAGAGCAACAGAAATATTGCAGCTGTAAAGTCACAGTGGCAACAAATAAAAAAACTGTGGGCACACTGGATTATGTTCTGCATCTTGAATGTTGTGGTTGTAGGAAAAGCACTAATCAGAGAAAGTGAATGTAGGTGCATCTACAAGAATGCACAAAATCACTTATAAAATGCATGGGCAAAACTGACATGAAATATTCTGCTGACAAGTAATATACAATAGCGATGTTAAATTTCCAGACTGTAGCAGTTATACATGATATATATTAATTATCCTATAAAACACAAATACATGCGTGAAAAACCTCCCTCTTTTACATATAAATTTGTTAAGCTGAAGGTCCAAGTATGGAACCTTGTGGCTTTCCTACAGTAATCGGTAGAATTGAGGAGTACTTAAATGGAATGCAGTTACCCCACCCACATCCACAGAGGGCTTTCCTTCAAAACAATCAACGAGGATGTTTAGGGATACAAAGACAAGGTCTTCAAACTCTAAGTACCCGAAGGGAATCACGGGTTTTAATTTTATTGTTGTGGGCTTTATTTGATTTCTCCATGGAAATTTTACAATGCTAAAGTGTTAACTTAGCTTCAACTAAGCACTATAAGGCCTGTGAGTGAGAATGGGGGACCCCTTCCAGCAGATTCAACATTACAGTACAGAACACGATGCAGAAGTGAGGGAAACCAACATATTTCATCAGGTTAATTTGGTTCTTGGAAACTGACTTACATTGTTTTTATCTGAAGGTATTTCTCCTTTTGTGTTTTCACAACTGGAGTGAAATTCAGCTGTAGAAGCTGTCTTGGCAGCACACCACTCAACTGTACATATTTCTGCAGAATGTCCAGATTTTTGCCTCATGTTTTTGTTTGTTCCCCATAAAATTTGTGGTCTGGTAAATCATTGAGGATTGAAGTCATTAAATAGGCTTTTCTCTGTTACATACCGCCTTCTCAGAGGCAATCACTGTCTAACATACAGAGCCATGTCCAACCCAGAACTGTTGAACATGCTCCATCTTAGAAAAAACAAATCTACTCGAGCTACAAGCTCTAGGGATATAAACCTCAGCACAACAATGAATAGAACATGCTGGAGGGGTAGATTCCCTTCGCAAAGACTTCCCTTGCTATGGAACAAGGTCCCGATCTACATATGACAGAGCCCCTCACTATCACTCTTCAAGAGGAACCTTGACGAGTGGATGGGTAACAGAAAGTTCACACCAGGGATCATACCAACAGCTCTACTAGATAGGGGTCAAGGGTACTAGCTGTTAGATCAAGGGCCTAGGGAACTAACCAAAGGGGCAGTGAATACCGCACAACGTGGCTGGGCTAATATATGCCTTTGGGCAGATAGCCCAGTCCCTACCTATGAACCTATATTTTGAGTTTCAGGCTTCATATCCTTCAGGAAATAAATAAGAATACAAAACCTGTTATTCTAGCAACTTTCTAAGTTTATAGGAGCAATATTTAAAATCTGTCCCTATTTTTGGGCCTTTGTCCCCCCATTATTTGTGGCTTTGTTCAGATTTCTTGTGCTGAGAGGTTAAGAAGAGTGCTTGGCCGTGAAATTGCCTTATTTTTGCAGCAGGAACTATTAGGGATAATATGTGTTCAGTACACTTACTACAGAGTGAAGCAGCTGGAGGGAGCTGATTTCACTGGAGTCATAGGGTAGAAAAGTTACTAGAGCTACAATACATTCTTCCAAATAAATTGTGATGTTCTCTTCTCCTTCTGCTTGTAGAGGCACAGTGAAGTCAAAATTAACAACGTGCCTCTTCAGTGACAAATAGAACAGCAAATCCACTCAGAGCATTAAATACTCCTTTATGCTCTCAAAAAGTTCCTTTTTCGGATCCCAAACTGCTAAAACCCCATCTCTTCTTATGACTGATACTTACTTTTGATCTCCTTGACTTGCCAAGAACCGTAACCCCCACACACACTCTCACCAACCTGTAGCACTTAAGCACCGAGACCAGGACAGCACCCATCACACAACATGGATGAGCTGACAGTAGTCACTCACTGATGCCCCTTCCTAGCAGGCTCTTCTAACAACCAGCCTAGCTATTCAATCCCAGGAAACCACACCTGCAATCAACAGGTCACCAGCCTCTGCCATGGAACTAAACAAGACACTAACAAAACATAAAAAACACAGAAAATTGTTCTTCATTTGTTCAGCATGAAAATAAAACTTGCTAGACATATATACAGATACATTACACAGATAAGGAAAGTAATATCTACACTTTAATTTGTACGTATATATGCTTATCCTTGCCTTTCTTTATATCTCTAGTTTACATTTCCTTTCTGTTATTTGTTCTCTTTTATCTCCTGCTTTTCTCATGGCTTTCCCTCATATTCCACATTTCTGTTTCATTTTTTTACTTTATTGAATTTCAGTTACTCACCTTTACTACCCTATGTCTGCATGTCCTCCCCGCGGTTGGCTAGAGTACGAAAGACATGCGTGTGTAAATGGGTGTGCCTTCACTGAAGGTTGAGCATCGAGCTGGCACCTCGGCGTTTCATAAAAATCTACTGCCAATCATTAGCGGACTGGAGTTCCGCTGTGTTGACCCCTTACCGGGAAAAGACAAAAGACAAACAACAACAACCTTTACTACCCTACCCAAGTTTTTGATGCATCTTTTTGAAGTTATTTCAAATAATACATATTTCTTAATATATTTAACTGGAACTTTTGTAGTGTCATCTACTGCAATATGATTTGTAAGCAATTCCGGTTTAGGTCTGTTATCTCTTACTTGAATCTTCGACTTATGGCATCTATTGTCTATGCTTTTTTAACCTCTTTGCTGATATGCTTTATGGAAATACTGTACATTACATTTATTTTAATATTTTTACATTTATTTTAATATTTAACTGCAGCTGTGCAGTAATCAAGGCCATGAATGAAATGGGACTCTTGTGGGCCAGCCGCCCCACCATAAATAATGGGGTGACAAAGGCTGCAAAATAGGATAATTTTTAAATATTGCACATACAAACTTAGAATGTAGATCGAATAACAGGTTTTGCATTAGCAAGGATTTTTCTGAAGGGTATGAAGTCTGAAACTCGAATGTCTATTTTCCGATTTAAATCTTCACTGATTTGCTAGAAAAACACAATCTTATGAAAAAAAAAACTAAAATATAAGGCAGAAATCTGGACATTCTGTGAAAATCTGTGCAATCAAGAGGTATGCTGCCCTATCTGTTCTGATTAAACCTCTAACTCCGAAGACTTAGCAGGTTTATGCCCTGTGAGAGGGAGTGACTTCAGGGCTACAGACGTTTAGCCATGCAGGCTTTTCCTAAGCAACCAATCTTGATAGTAACAGTCTATATCATACCACATACGCAGCAACAAATTGCTAAAGTACTATAAAACATTATGACATCTCCACATGATGTGCAATAAGGAAGCTAAACAACGTAATGCCAAATGTAGTGAGAAACAAATACAATTGTTATTTATTTTCATTGTGTGGTGCAGTACTAACTCTGTAAGGAGTAAAATCTAACGTACAGAGCCATGTCCAACCCAGAATTGTTGAACATGCTCCATCTTAGCAAAACTAAATCTACTCGAGCTACATGCTCTAGGGATATAAACCTCAACACAACAATGAATAGAACATGCTGGAGGGAAAGATTCCCTTCGCAGAGACTTCCCTTACTATGGAACAGGGTCCCGATCTACATAAGACAGAGCCCCTCACTATCACTCTTCAAGAGGAACCTTGATGAGTGGATGGGTAACAGAAAGTTCACACCGGGGATCACACCAACAGCACTACTAGATAGGGGCCAAGGGTACTAGCTGCTAGTACAAGGGTCTAAGGAACTACTAAAGGGGCCGTGAATACCGCACAACGTGGCTGGGCTAATATATGCCTTCGGGCAAATAGCTCAGTACCAACCTATGAACCTTTAAAATGGAGTCTGGGATAAGAAAGGGTTGTGTTTAGGGTGTGGCTGCCCTTTAAAGCAAGGATCCATTGTTTAAAAGTGATACACTGAAGAAATTCAACAGCCTTAAATAATTGCATTCCTGGTATTTCAAATGTCAAACTTCAATCACAAAACACTGAACCAGGAATATATAACAAGGGAAAACCCTTAAAAGAAGTCTAAACAACATTAGCAAAGACACACACCATGGAATATAATGACTAAAGCTACAAAGTATACCGAGTGAAACTTTTAACAAGAATAAGGGAGGCATGTTGCACATAAGCTTTGAAAAGGCAGACTGATTAAAAAGAAAAGGCAAGGGATGCGAACAAAAGAGAAAAAACAGGAAGAGTTGTAACATCAAACCCTCATAAACACACTTGGCAATCTTTTTTAGGGAGCGAAGCAGCAGCAGGAATAGAAATTCGATGTGTTTTAACAATTCTCATTGGCAGCAAAATGGCCACAGTCACATCATTTCAGAGGGTGTGCAATTACAACATTTTTTTTCCAGCCCTTACATGAATATGGAAACTAAAACAAATGTTTCAGAGGCTTCTGGAAAAATTAAGGACAACTCAATAGCAGAAAGATTTCTCATACAGAGGATCAAAACATGATTCACCAAAACTACTTTATAAACATTGTTTGACTAAGAAGTTTCTGAACGAGGGGGAAAACCCCTTCAACACCATAAAATAAATACAGTCCATCTTCCGGGTAGGTTACATTTCCACAGATGACTGAATTTTCAGCCAAACAATTCGGTGAAATACATGTTATAAACTGTTTTGCCAAATTGCTTATTCATTGCTTATTTATATAGTTACAATCTGGAGAAAGATGGACAAAAGCAGTTTTATGTGAACACGATCTAGAAACAAGGACTCGGAAAAACTCAGGAGTGCAGGACAATATGACAGATACAGGAGAATGGAACTGTAAAAAGCATTACAAGCAACATTTGAATCAGACAGACATCAAGCAGGTGTGTAATAACTAACCAAAGCAGAATATGAGAAGCAGGAGCGTTGTTGCAAATTCATGTCAAGCTAGAAGACTTCTCAATCCTGGTTTATTTAGGCATTTATATTAGAAAAAATGTAAGAAAAGACACGCTTGAAATATTTAGGGAATCTTTTTCAAGTTTTTTGCTGAACAAAAACAGAATACAGGATATAATTATCACCTGCAAAATTTAATAAACTTGCCCAGTCAGTAGCTATAGCAACAAAAAATCCTCCCCTACAAGAGTTGAAAAAAATATATTTTCTAAACTTTAATAGAACATTTTTCACCTTATGCCACATATGAGGGCATACACTGTGTCAATGGACTTTAAATCACACATAATACACAATTACAAATTAAATACAGTCCAACATTTTGAGGTTGGCGTTGACATAATGCTTAAGATATTTGGCTCAGACTTTGATTCTCACGTTTAAAAGTGAAATTTGCTCAGCTTAAAATGGCCTAAAAGAGCAGCCAGTCTAGTACCTACCTGTGAAACTATCACACTTCTAACCATAAACAACAAATAGTTAAAATTCCAGTCTGCAGTCTGTAAAAGAAAGCAAAGCTGTAGTTACTGGTGCGAGGTTTGTGTGATACCAGGAAGCTGAGAAACATCATCACTTTATCATGAGGTGCCCTTGATACGTACATGCAAGAAGGCAACTGAGGAGCCAGGTTCTACAATTATGATTTGAGATGAACCTGATAAGCTCCAATTTGGTCAACATGATGGTGCAACACACACACACACACACACACACACACACACACACACACACACACACACACACACACACACACACACACAGAGCACTTCTGATAACAAGGGCTGTTTATCCATCACTGACTTTTTTCTTTCATTACGAACTGCCACTGGATGTCCCAGATTTAACCGTCAGCTCTACATTTTGGGATGTGTGGTAATTTGTTACAGCTGTTTCACAGTGATATCATTCTGAACAAGGCAATTTGACAGATCTAGTAATGTTCTCCAGCTACAGTTTAGTGACGGCTTGTCTGGCATATCAGCTCTGCTAGCATGTGAATCGTTCCTACATGTTAGCAAAACACTCACCAGCTTCTTTTGAAATGTCGCTTTTCATCACATAGAAACTCTCAGCATCTGCAGAAATACTTCTGCCAACAAGTCAGCGTAGAGTATATCATGGTTTGCTAATAAGCTTTTTAACATTCCAGTTCAAAAAATGTTGAAATTCATTACAAGCTGCAACAGCAAAAGCAATTTTGCACCAGTAATTTAGTGGAAACTGATTCTTTGCCACACACTTCAGTCGACTGTCAATGAGTTTATAACAATAAACAGCGTGCTTCCAAGGAAAAGTATAGCATAATCCAAATAACACAATACCATGAAAAGTGAGCCTATCTCAAAGATGAATAAGAGGAAAAAATATGTGAGACTGGCAAAATTTTCATATCCAATTCAACATCTTTTTCTCATTTTTCCACTTCAGATATGACTATCTCCTTGAATAAGTTTGCAAATGGCCAAATCTCTGGCATCCCATAAATTAACAAATGCACAATGACAGACAATAAACTGATCAAAAAAAACAATTTTTCCTAAAAAAGTACAACTCCACACAGAACCATGCAGGGGGTCATGTGTTTCTGCACTCTCCTCCTCAAAAATATTAACTTTAAAGTACTGTTCCTTGGAGAAAGTGAAATGTCGAAGACAGGAATATGAAGGGAGGTTATGCTGTTGGGGACAAGAGATGGTATTTTAGTGAACTGGCAGGCATCACCAAACTGTTAGTGCACCATTCTATGATGAAGAGAATAAGAAGTTTTCTCTTCACTTATGTATATATCGAGTAAGTGTGACACCATATAAGCATTTTCATTTTAATTATTTCATATTCCAACAATCCAACTGTTAAATGTGTGGCAATCACACTGGCATTATAGCTGATGACACAGCCATCAACAAATACCATTCATGAGTAGCTGAGTCTTGTCCCCAACATGAACACTGAACAAATTGTTTGGTTATAGTACACCAGGTCAAAAATGAATGTTGAGGGCTCTACTACTTACCAAGAACGGTTTTCTTTTATGCTTACATATAAAAAAATTACACTGCAGCTTAATTTCTTTCAGGAAGAGATACTAAATTTAGTACAAGTGCAGGCCTTCCTCGGTACTAGTCCTACACGATATCTATGGCAATGCTCACCAACAACCCTTAATCAGAAATTCATTCTTCTGGGAAATTTCAATCTAAACAAGGGTAAGAATAATCACCGATGCTCAGTTAAAGCGGTTTGTTCACACAACATTATGTATCTGGTAAGTTCTTCTACCAACGCAAATATCAATTCCAGTGGAAGAGAAGGTGTTTCTAAAAGAACTCACGTTTAGGGCAGCATGCTACCTCAAGCTTTCCCAATTGACCTAAACATAAGAGGTTCTAAACCAGGAACTCCATGACTGCTCGTGCAAAGATACTAATGAGGAATTAAGAAAATTAGGAATCGAAGAAGACTCTCACGTGATTCTATGAATGGTCTCCCCTTCGGTACCTTGAACTATGGGTAGACTGGTGTAGGAAACCATTTTATACATTTGTATTTGAACTGTAGCCTGCTGAAACCACTGGAAAGTCGTCCTGACAACCTCACTGCTCAGAGCTCCTCCTTTATATTAGCAGCAAAGCTACTGGTCTTACATGGGGAATGCACACATGTCTGCAGTTCTAATGCTGATACACATGGGGAGCACACCTCAAAGTCATGTCTATGACAGGGACACCTAGCTAACATGTGCACACATGCACACTTTAGCAAAACCTCTTGTCATCTCCTTTGTATACAGGGGATGACTGTACAAAGCACCTTTCAATGTAAATGCTGATAAATAAGAGCAGATAAACCAATACCATTTAGTGTGTGAGAGCAACAATTCTACATGGATGCCATTTTCTACGGTTATGTCTGCAGTAGTAATTCTGACATACAGGTAGTAATGTGGCCATCTTTGGATTAAGCCAGGACTATGCAATAGCCTCAAAAAGCTTCAAACTGTGCCATTAATAAGTAATGTAAATCATGAACACAAACATTTCTGAATGTCATCACCTGTCCACGCAGCATAGCATGCCATATTAGAAGTAGTGGTCCCCACTTTACATACAGTGCAGCTTCAGCATACCCCCAGATTAATGTCATGGGGGTGGAGTAATAAGTTCAGACTACTACTGCATCACGGCAAAGGCTCACTGCAAGCCTACCACTGAGCATTTAGTGTCCAGCTCCTGATCTACAAAGCACATCTTGGTCTAAGGTGAAAGTTCAAGCAATTTTTTTAAAAGATCTCCTACCATTAAATTATTTTTTTGATTCCCTGCAGCAAAACTGGCCTGATGGTTGTTCTTCCTGCACTCAATAGGTCCATTCATTCTGTGTGGCAAAAATCAGGCATCCCTGAGCTAGGCAAAGATACTACAGACAATTAATTCCTGCCTGAGTATTCCAATCATCCCATTCATTCTTCAGTACAGAGGGAAGGTCAGGTGGCAAGGAGACAGCCAGCTTGTTGGTGCAGCAAAGTGAACAACCCCTCCCCAAGTGGAGCACTCCCAACCCCTCCCCAAGTGGAGCACTCCCCTCTTTCATGGTAGCTGTCTAATTTCTATTGCATGCTGCCTGGCTGCAACAGGAAGCATGCCTGCACGCGCTCACTCAGCTATGTGTTTATGCACAATGGCACACCATGATCCATGTATGCAACTCCTAGTACTCCCACTAGGTGGATCTCAAGATGTGAGTTATAGTTGCCTCCCTACCCCTGAGCTGGGCTGCATCCATTCACTCCCATCCTCTCTGGTCAACTTAAATCAGCACCTGAGCCATCAATCAAACTCATTTCACCTAAGCTGTAGTCAGGGCTTTATCCTTCTAATCTGTCAGAGCAGGTACTGCCCATTAAATTCTTATTGTTCATTTCAAAAAGCCTCTCTAATCCTTATCAAGTTCATAGGTTCACAGGTTCATAGGTGTGTACTAGTCTAATGGCCCTGGAGCCTTTAAAAGCCTAGCCCATAGGATTACCCTGGCATCGTGCCACCCGACCTTAGTTCCCAGTGCCCCTGTCGAGTAAAGCCACTGGAGTGATCCCTGGGGTGAATTTTCTATTTCCCATCCGCTCATCAAGATTTCTCTTGAAGAGGGCCAGTGAGGTGTTCTGCTTGACATGTATGGGAAGTCTATTCCATAGCATAGGCAGTCTCTGGGTTATGAACTTGTCCCTCCAGCATGTTCTGTTGATTGTGGTAATGAGGTTGAGGTCTCTGGAGCATGTGGTGCGGAGGGATTGGGATTTCTTTATGTGTAGCATTTTTAACAGAGCTGGGTTAGACATGGCTTTGTAAGTCAAGCAGAGATCGCCTCTAAGTAGGTGATATGAGACAGACAATAGTTGGAGTTTTTTTAGTCTGTCCATATAGGACAAATGTTTAAGGCCTAGGATCCTCTTTGTGAGGTAGTTTTGCAGCCTCTCCAGTTGTTGCGGGTGTTTAGTGAGGTACATGCCAAATGGGGCATTGTACTCAATGATTGGCCTAATGAGGGAAGAGTAGAGGGAGACAATCACCTCTTTCTTTCTGGATGCAAAACCCTTAGTAATGAGATGTGCCACATAGAAGGACTTTCTGACCACAGTGGCAATGCGGTGGTCAAAAGAGAGGTTGCTGTCAACCTGTGTTCCCAGATTTCTTACAACGCCTTCTGTGTTCAGTAGACTACCATCGATGTGGTAATTCATGGGAACCGGGTTTTTCCCAAAGGGGATGACGACACATTTTCTGGCATTGAGCTGAAGGCCATGGTTCTGACACCAGTCGTTGGTCTCAGTGAGGCCTTTCTGTAGGATATCAGCATCACTCGGGGAGTTAATAATAGCTCCCAACTTGCAATAGTCTGCAAACCTTGTCAGCCAGAGTCCCTTCATGTTGGCATGGACTTCAGAGAAGTATATAGCAAACAGGAGAGGACCCAGGACCAAACCCTGTGGGACTCCACTCATGACTGATCGGCAGTCTGACTTGGAGTCAGCTACTTTCACTCTGTGGGTTCTACCTGTGAGCCAGTTTGCAAGCCACCTAGTGATATAGAGGTTGATGCCTTGCTTAATGACTTTTTATATGATTCCTGAGTGGGGAATGGTATCAAAGGCCTTGGCCAGATCACAGTAGGCTGTATGAATCACCTTGCCTTTATTCACAGCTCTGGTGACCGACTTAGAGTTGAGCAGGCATGATCTACCCTTCACAAAACCAAACTGTGTGGGATCCAGAGTTTGGAGATTCCTTATATCCTTGTTTATTAGGTCCATGATGATGTGTTCCATAGCTTAGCGTATCAGACTCGTCAAGTTAATGGGGTGATAGTTCTCAGGGTCTGTAGTCTCTCCTCCTTTCTGGAGAGGGATGACTGTAACAGTGTGCCATTTGGTAGGGACAAAGCCTGAGGTGAGGCTGTGACTGAACAGGGTACACAGGTGAGGTGCCAGTTCACTCTGTAGTTCATGTAGAATACAGCCAGTGGTATTGTCAGGTTAAATAGAAGCTGTATTCTTGGCCTTGGACAGTGCTGTTTTAACCTGTGCAGCAGTAATACTGGGTACCTGCCAATCTATTGGTATTGTGACTGGTGCCTGGGGGGTAAAGTTGGTACTGAATCTGTCAGCCAGTATACTGGCAATATCTGTTGGCTCAGTATAGGAGGTACCACTGTGCAGTAGCTCAGAGCAAATTGGGCATTGCAGTGCAGATTCTTTTCATAACTAGAGAAGGCCTTGCGGTTTTCTTTACTATCTGCTGCAATTCTGTTTTCATAGCTAGATTTAGAGGATTTGATGAGGGATCTCAACTTTTTGTTGAGGCTGATAAGGGAGTTTTTCCAGTCTTGGGACTTCACCTTATGCCGCATCAGTTTCCTACTTCTGTTGTAGAGTTTGTTTATGCCAGAGGATCACCAGATTGGCTTCCTTTTTTTGGAGGAGAGTGTCTTGGTTCTGTTGGGTATGGCGGGATCCATGCATTTATGTACGTGTTCATACAGTACATTGGTGTATGATTCGTCAGTCATACAACTGATCTCCATTTGCATGGGTGCCGTGAAATTAGCCACCTCTGTTTTTAGGAGTCCAAAGTTAGCTTTGGAGAAGTTTTTCATGGTGGTGACCTTTGCAGGAGGGGAGGGGGGTGGCAGGGATGTGGATTTCTAAGGTGATTAGTTTGTGGTCAGATCTAACCAGGGAGGAGTTAACTATTGGTGTAGAGCAATGGTCACCCATGTTAGTAATAACCAGGTCAAGGATGTTGCTACCTCTAGTGGGGATCAGAACGATCTGGTCCAGGGCATTGGAATTAATGAATTCCAGGAAACGGGCAAGTGCATTGGTACATGAGTAGTTTTCCCAGTTAATGGAGGGGTAGTTGAAGTCGCCCAGTATGAGAGTGTTAGACTGGACTCTAATATTCTCCAGGATGCTTAGGAACGTGGAGTGTGAGCCCTGAGACATGGTTGGGGACCTATAGCAGGCTACGACCTGAATCGCTGTCTTACCCAATGTTAGCTTCACCTGGAGTATCTCAGATGAGTTATGTTGGGCTACTAGTCTGGAGGTGTGCGCATCCTTTATGAATATGGAAACACCACCACCTTTGGAGCTTTGGTCTAAGTTCTGGGGCCAAAAAGTGTGGAATGATTTATAGCCTGGTAGTGCAGGGGTGTTTTCTCCTGCCTTGAGCCAGGTCTCTGTTATGGCACAAATGTCGATGTTATCCATTTTAAGGAGTGCTTCGAGTGAGTGCATTTTGAGATTTAGACTTCTAGTGTTGAGAAGCATGAGCCTTAGATTGCATTTGTTTGTAGCTGTTATGGTGGTAATTTGGTCTTTGGACCACTGCCTAAAAAAGGCACTATGGGGGTGGCAGGAGCCTTGGCCAGTATCCGGAAGCCCAGGGGTGACAGATGCAGGCCATCTCTGGCAAAGCATCAAGGTCTGTCAATCATGTCATCCCAGGCATACAGATACTGGATCCCCTTAGAATGACACCAGAAACTAGCCAGTTGTTGAAATTAATCATTTTCTGCTTGTACTGTGGTATCATTCTGGGTGATGGTAGGATGCTGCTCAGGGCTAGGGTCATACCCACCTGGGCTACATAATCCGAGAGCTCCTCCATGTCTCTTTTCATGTAGTCCAGGGAGGTATGTCATTCACACCTACATGTACAATGGCAGAGTCACATTTGTACCTGTTGTTGAGGGACCTGAGTGTGTGCATTATGTGGTGGAGCCTGGCGCCTGACAGGCAGCTGATTGTTACTTTCTCCTTATTCAACCTAGTGAGTGGGACACCAGTGTGCCTCACTATCGAGTCCCCTATGACTAGAGTGTTGGGCATGCTGTTTTGCCTTAGGGGCTTTGGTTGAGTGCCACGATGTTTAGGAGAGTTATGTGTCTCATGATTAGTGTTGTGTTGTGGTGGTTGAGTGCGTTTCTGCCTTGGAGGTCTCTGCTGTTTGGGTAGATTTTTATTGAGAGCCTCCGCAAAGCTGAGGTATTTTCTTGACAGCATGGAAATCAGGCTTATAATGGAATTAGGCTTTATATTCTGGGATCCTGCTTTAAGACAAAATAATGTTTTCATAGCTATAAAATCATTTCTTACACATGTGTTTAAGACAAGCTATTTCAACCCATAGTCAGACTGCTTAAATATATATTCTTCTTTATTTTTATTTATGCTTTACTGACCAGGATATTCTGATTTTTTAGGGGATACCCAAGGTGACCTTCACACTGTTTAGGAGAAATTTGCAAGGACAATGGAGAAATTCCTCTACTCTACTAGATACGCACCATGGGATCTTTTACATCCACCTGGGCTACCACCAACTCAGGCATATGCAGTTATGGTTAACCATCTCATTCAAAGGTCAAGTCCCAACCTTCAGTGAACTTTATTCTCAGCTGACATAAAGGGATCAAACTTGGAAAACATGGAAATGCTCTAAGGACCCCCCCCCCACCCCAGATTTCAATTCCTTTAAAGAAATGCCAGAACAGTACCACAAACTGCTAAAGTCACTTTTCTCAGAAAAACGTGAAACAAAATCAAGAGGTATATTCCAAGCAGCCCTAAACATTTTGCAAAACCACCATCATTGGAATTCTAATAAAAAAAAAAATAGAAAAATTCCAACCCCCACCTTCTTATGTTATACTCCCTCTCCCTCTGTTTACTATAACTCTTTCTGTAAACCAGCCTTAAACTTTAGAAATACCCTAGAAAAGGCAGAACGGCACTCAGTTACCTATTAATCTTGACTCAAAACAATCTAACCTGCAGCCACCCTTTCCAAAGCTTTTTGACTTGATAATGAGACACCTCTAGGCCAATATTTTAATCTCTCCCTTTACTCCTGGGTCAAATACCTCCTTGTTCAAAAATGCTCTGATAACTACACTGAATAAAACTACTGCATATGAACAGCCAACTGACTGCAAGCCAAATAAAGTCCAATAAAGAACTTAGAAAAAACTATTTATTCATAGATCACAACATAAGTGAAAAATGTGCTCCTTTCGCTTGCAGAAATACTGAAAATGACATCATAAACTCCGATATGTAAAAGACCTGCTGTCTGGTACCATTTCTGTGGATCTTTAATGGGCCTTTGCATCTACAAATCGTGGCTTTAATGGGCATTTGAATCTACAAATCGTGGCTCACTCCTCTCTAAGTTTAACAAAGCAGATCATGAAATGGCCCGGTCAATTGCTTCATCAATTTCCTTAAATTTCAGAAGTTTCAAATTTTCTCTGGGTTTGACATGCATGACACTGGACCCCTCACCTACAAAGTTTGCCAGGCCTAATACTACGCCCACGCCTCTTCTCATTATTTGCTCATGATCTAGATGAAGCTCTTTCTGAACTAAATATTGCCATTTATGCAGATGACACTATCCTACTCAATAAAGCCGAAACACTCAATAATTTAGAGAAAAAAAACACAAACACATAACGACTCCCATCAACTTACATTACAGGCCACTAAGAGCAAGATTCCAAAAAGAGTTACTAATGTATCGGACTTACTCCATTGTAAGACATATCTACAAAGCTGGCTTCAACCAGAGTAGGTCACCACACCGACAGCAAGTCTTTTAGAATCGGGTCTTACGTAAAAAGCTAGTCTTAAAACCATTAAAAACATGTCACTATGACATTTGGAAAAGCTCAAAAGAGTAAGTGAAACAGACGCAATGAAAATTAATGCTCCTTTTTCCTTGTAATAAACTAACAGATATGGTCAGACAGTAAAAATATGTAGGGGGTCTACCTCAGTCCGACAGTTTTCCTTTAAAAGCATGTGGAACATTACACAATCTAACTAAAGTCTGCAACAGACTTCCTTATCTCCTATCATTTAACACAAGGTGATAAAACAGGTTAGGCCTAAACCTTCCTACACTAGGATATGCACACTCTATTACAATATTGCACTCACAGTAATTAATGCACTCCAAACAGATTCAAGTCAAGTCTCGAGTAGCAGTTTCAGTGATTGTAAAGAACTCAAAAAGTCTTTATTAAAACTAATTTCACTGAACCTCTGAAGAACTCTTTTCTTTTATTTGCTGGTGGCAAGCCCCCCTGTACCCCTCGTATGAGAAGGACACTCCCCTTAACCCCTGAATGGACATTACCAACTCCAAGGTAGCAAAACAGTAGAGAAATTGGAAAACTCCACTATCAACTAAAGTAGTTCTGGCAAGCATTCTTTGATAATTTTACATTCTTGGAAACTGACACTAATGAAACACCAGAAACTCATTCCAAACAAATATTAACAAAATCTGCAGGATTATCTCCATTTCTAAACCCCATTAACATCACTGTCTCTTACTACACAAAGCCAAAGTGCTCCCTAACATTGCCCCTTCTTAACCAGTTGATAAGCAATTTCAGCAATGAATTATGTTATAAAATAAGAATATCAGACAGCCTTTAGACTAAGCAGACCCAATTTTTGCTCAATAACTGGGGAAAAATATTTCTGACAGACTGCCCTGGCTAAGAAAAATCTACTGGCAGAAGCAATCAGAAATTAACTGATTTTGCCCATTTCAAAATGGAGCTACTTGAACGTTTGGCCTTTGTCTATTGTAGAACAGCAGGTGTGTTGTACCTTTAAGAAGCATTTCCAAGATCTGTGTGTGCATATAAATACCAAGCACATACTAGCAAGCTTCAGTGCCATTTTGAAGGTGCAGCCAGAATGTTAACATCCATGTGTATGACAGCTAACATGGTTATAAGTTAAAGTTACTTAATCTCATGATGCGTTTGCATACAATAAAGCTACTTGAACAAGACCCTGTGATGCTCGCTTGTTTTATCCTGACCACGTGAGCAACATGGTGCCAGAACTGGGATTGCAAAGACTATTCTTCACAGCCATGAGGTGCAGTTGTAATGGCGAAAGCAAACTAAAAGAAGCGAGAGTGAAAAAGGGCCAGAGAAAAGTTAAAGTAAAGAGAAAGTACACTTAACATAAATGTAGATGTTCGAGTGTATTCACTGTTGCAGTCATTACATTTGGGTTATCTGCTTGCAGGTAGCCCTCAGAAGCCTGATTAAGTCTTGGGTCCTGCGTCAGTTGCTGTCCCTTCTTCCATGAAGTCAGGTCGTCAGGGGTATAAAACATGCAGCTGATGCCATTACATCAGTTTTTCTTGCCCCATATGTCAGGTGCCCCCCTAATGGGAAGCAATTAAATATAAAAGTACAATGATATACCTCCAACAAAAAAGCAAATACACCAAGAGCTTTTAAGCATAGTAAAGGAAAGTAGAGGTATAGCCAAAAGAAGTTAGAGGGCTGGAGGGAGGGTAACCAGGACTGCAACAGTGAATACACATGAACATCTACATTTATGGTAAGTGTAAACAACTGTACTATGTTCTTTGTGTTTCACTGTTGCAGTCATTACATTTGGGGAGATTCCCAAAGCTATGGTTGGGAGGAGGAATTTAAATAGCATTAGGACCAGCTATAAGGCCCTGCAAGACTGCAGTGGCAAAGCCAGCTCCGGATTTAGAGAAAATTGGCAAATGATAATGCTTGGTGAAAGTATATATAGAACTCCAGGTAGCAGCTTCTAGGATGTCCCTGTAAGGGACGCCTCTGAGAAAGGCTGTAGAGGTAGATGTAGCCGTGGTGGAGTGAGGTCTGATCCCCTGGGGGATAACTTTTCCATGGTGCTTATAGCAGAAATGAATGCAATGGCCTATCCTTTTAGAAATGGTTTGCTTTGAAATAGCCTTCCCCTTTGCCCCTGCAGCAAATGCCACCAGCAGTTATTCAGATTTCCTTTGAGGTTTAGTCCTGTCCAAGTAGAATCTAAGTTGTCTGTGCACATCTAAGGAATGCAGTATCCATTACCCTTTGTTCTGTGGATTGGGAAAGAAGGTTGGCAAATGAATGGACTGATTAAGAGCCACACTGGATACCACCTTGAGCATGAAGGATGGATTGGTTCTGAGGGACACCCTGTCCGCATGAAAGATGATGAAAGGCTCCACTGCCATAAGGGCCTGTAATTCAGATACCCTTCTAGCTGAAGTGATTGCTAAAAGGAAAGCTGTTTTCCAAGAAAGAAATTTTAAGTCAGCAGAAGCAGCTGGCTCGAAAGGAGGTAGAGTGAGTTTCTCCAAAACAAAGTTAAGGTCCCAGGCTGGGGCTGGAGCTCTCCTGGGTGGTCTCAAATGTTTGGCCCTCTGAGGAACTGCTTGAGCAGTGGATGAGAGAAGAGGGGAGGTTCTGTGTTATAATGAGCTGAAATGGCTGAGGCGTGGATTTTAATGGAAGAAAAAGACAGGCCCTTGTGAAGCATCTCAGTTAAGTATTGTAAAATCTGAGGTAAACTGGGTGCTGCTGTGCTCATCCCTTGAGATTGGTTCCAGGCACAGAATCTTTTCCACATTTCAGCATAAGATTTTTTAGTACTAAGCCTCCTTGCCGCTAAAATGATATCCATCACAGGTTTACTGAGGGATGGTAAAGGAGAGATTGGGTAATTAGTCAGGCTGCAAAGTTTAGTGTTAGAGGCTGAGGGTGCAGAATCTGGTTCCCCTGCTGAGACAACAGGGAAGGAGTCTGAGGCAGGTGCCATGGGGATAACCGTGACAGACTGCACAGGAGGGGGTACCAGTGTTGGAGTGGCCAGTCTGGAGCAATCAAAATTATCCTTGGTTTGTCCTGTTTGATTTTTGGTAGTACTTTGGAGAGCAGAGGCAGAGGGGGGAAGGCACAGACTGACAGGTTTTTCCAGCTCAAGGACAAAGCATCCACTTTCCAGGCTTGTTTGTGGGGAGTCCTTGTGCAAAATCTGTCCAATTGGTAGTTCTGGGGAGAGGCTAACAGGTCTATATCTGGGCTCCCCCATTTGCTTGTCAACATGTTGAAAATCCTTGGTTCCAGTTTCCACTCGTGTGGGTCCATGAGGTTTTTACTTGGTCCATTTGCCAGTGTATTTAATTTTCCTGGCAAGAATTGAGCTTGTAGGTGGCACTTGGTAGCTCAAGGCTGTGTTCCACAATGCCATGGCTAGTCTGCAGAGGGGGTAAGAATGTGTACCCCCCTGCTTGTTTATGTACTACATAACAGTGGTGTTATCCGTCTTTACCATTAGTTGTCCTGGAAGAATGTGGTCCTTGAAGGCTGTCAGAGCATTCTGTACAGCTAACATTTCTTTTTTATTGATATGCAGGTGCATTTGACTTGGGTTCCATTTGCCCTGAATGCACTTAACTGCCAGGTGAGCCCCCCATGCATAGTCTGATGCATCTGTTGTTAGGGACTGGGCGGCAGGGGGTGGTGTGAAAGGCAGTCCCTTGTTTTGGTGGCAGGCCTCTGCCCACCAAAGGAACTCAAGGTGTAGGCAAGGTATGATAGGAATCATTGCTTCTAGATCCTGGGAATGTTGACACCATAGGCATTTTAGATACCACTGTAGTTTTCTCATATGCAGTCATGCATATAGAATTAGAAGAATGCAGGAGGCCATGAAACCCAAGGCTTACAGTATTTGTCTTGCAGATAGTAGGGGTTTTGTGGCCACTAGTTTGAAGTATGCTGTCAAATGAATTTGTTTCTCTGGCATGAGGTAAGCCATCTGGGAAGTTGTATTCAAGCTTGATCCCAGGAATATAATTTGTTGACAGGGTACCAGGTGAGATTTCTTTTTGTTTATGATGTACCCCAGACAAGTTAGAACCCTTTGTACAAAGGCCAGATGATTCAAAACTATGTCCTGGCTTTCTGCCTGAATTAGACAATCGTCCAGGTATGGGTATATTTGAATATTTCTTTGCCAGCAAAATGCAATAACTGGAGCTAGGCACTTTGTGAATACCCTGGGCACAGTAGATAAGCCAAAGGGCAGTACAGAGAACTGATAGTGCGTGTAGCCTGCTTTGAAGTGAAGGTATCTTCTGCAAGATTCCCTATTTGGGATGTGCAGGTATGCTTCTTTTAAATCTAGTGTTGCCAACCAGGCGTCTTTGCCTACCATAGGAACCAACTGGTGAAGAGTCAGCATCTTGAATTTTGGAATCTCCAAAACGGTGTTAAGAGTAGACAAGTCCAGGATAGGACGCCATGAATTGTCTTTTCTGGGTACCAGGAAAAGTCCCGAGTAGAAATCTTGCCCCTTTTCCTCTTCTGGTACCAGTTGAATAGCCCCCCATGCTTAAGACAGAAAGTACTTGCTTTTGGGCCTCTGCCCACTGATTTGGTGGTAGGTCCGGACACCCGTTTGGTGTTGGCAACATGTGGAAGTGAAATCTGTACCCCCTGGGGCACTATATTTAAAACCCATTTATCCTGGGTAATGAGTTCCCAGTTCTTGGCATGAAGAGCATTCTTTCCCCCCCAAAGGGGCAGTCAGTTGATAGGTGCTTGGAAATTTTAAAAGGAAGTCATTGAGACAGTTTACCATAGGGGAAGTCTTATTACTCCCAGATTTGGAAGTGGAGGCCCCCCACTGCTTAGTCCTGTGTGTCCCCTGGGACTGAAACTTGGGGTTTCTGCTGTGACTGGCTTTGGCTTGAGAAGACCTGAAAGGGGCTGGAAAGGACCAATTTTTAGAGGGCCAGTGCCTACTAAATCTAGAAGGCTGAACTTGTAAGAAATCTTTAACAGTTTCCATAGATTTAGCTTTATTTTCCATCTTTTTAAGAACTTCCTCAGCCTTGTTGCCAAACAGGCGGTCCTGATTTAAGGGAGCATCCAACAATTTAGCTTTAACATGATTAGGTAAAGACTGCTCCTTAAGCCAAGCATGCCTTCTGAGCACAGACCCAATAACAGCAGCCCTGCAAGAGGCATCTAATGAATCAAAACCACATTGCAAAGTATGTTTTCCAACCTGTTCAGCAGAATGCATTAAATCCTGTAATTCTTTATTTTCCACACATTCAGGAATCAACATCATTTTCTGTTTAAGCAATCCAATAACATGTTGCTGATACTTTAACATATGAAACTGGCAGTTTAAAGCCCTAATGGCCAAGGTTGCAGAAGTGTAAACCTTCTTACCCCATCTATCCAGCACCCTGGAGTCTCTATCAGAGGGGGTAGGATTTTTAGCAGTAGAAGCCTCAATGCCCTTGGGTCACTGTGAAATAGTCTCTGGATCTGCAATAGGATTTTTAAAAAGGAACTTGCGTGACTCAGGGACCCTGTAATATCGGTCAGGTTTTCTGGGAGCAGGAGGCAAAGAATCAGGGGCCAAACTAGATTCCAAAAAAGCATCATCAACAATGTCTAGCACAGGAGGAATAGCTAAAGGCCTATGCTGAGGCAGGAGTAAGAAATCCCTAAGCCTCTTTTTTGAGACAGAAAAATCCTGGCTTTCCCAGTGGAAATGCTCCCTTAGAGTATGTAAGGTTTCACCAAAAGAAAAATCCTCTGGAGGGGAAGCAGACGGAATAGAGTCCTCTGCATCAGAATCCTCATATGTAGATAAGGGCAAATCCAGATCATCAGAAGAGTCAGAAAAAACAGAATCCTGATCAGAAGATTCATAATCAACTTCAGTCCAAGGCCTCTTAGAGGTGGGGGGGGTTGGCTACCCCTGATTAGAGTTATTAGATCTTCAGCCATTGTTATCATTTTGTTTTTTAGGCACAGAGGCCTGAGCATGTGGCCTGGGCGTCAGTTTTTTAGGCATGGTTCAAGATTTATGCCTAAGAGAAAAAGGAGGCATCGGTTTAATATGCAAGTCCGTAGGCCTGAATACACCCTTAGAGGCCGGTGCCTGCACAGCAGCTCCGGACCCATCCAAGGTAGAGACATCCACGGGTTCCATAGCTGAAGCATCTCACGGCATACCGGACTCCGAATGGGTCTCAGTAGAGGCCTGCGAATCAGAAGTAGCGGGTATCAGGGGCTGTGAAAGCACCTCACTAAGTACTGGCGCACTGGCGACTGGCTTAGGAGAAGCATCGTCGGCAGTTTTGTACCTCAGCGGCCTGTCTCTGTCTTTTTCTTTGCGTTTTTTTTGGAATCCCGGTAGTCGGATGGCTAACTGACGACATTTCTGGATAATTAAACCGAGAACCGAAATATTTATTTATTTATTCATTCCAGTTTGATGATCGGGAAGTCCATTGGGTCAACAGGGCCCATTTTCAGTGAAGGCTCGGGGAGAAAAGCTCCGAAAATGCATAAAAAATATATTACATACAAGATTTCAACACAATCAAGATTTTAGAAAGCATTAAACCGTTTACAGAATACGATTTCAAAGAATACAGGACAGTATGAGAGTACAATTCATATTGAAATTGACTAAAATTTTGTTTTTTTACATTAAATTATGCTTATTACATTTGCATAGTAAAACAGTAATTCTTTGAGATTCCTAAACCGAGAGTTAAGGTTGTATAGGGATTACCTGCAGCGAAGAGATTCAGGGATGGAGAAATAGTGGTGGTGCTTTGAGTGAAAGTATTAGAGATAGAAATGAGTGCTCAATATTTACATGTTTTGTTGAGTAAGTATAGCTATAGGAGTAGAAGGATTAGGTAGTACTTACCAGTTTTGGTGAGTAAATCTAGCTCTAGGGGTAGAAGTAGTTAGGTAGAGGGATAAAGCTGCAGCAGATTGCAGGGAGAGATAGACATAGTTGTAGGAATATGTCTATAGGAGGAGGATAGGGCAAATGTATCACAATGAGGAGACTCTTATACTAGGAGTGATCCAAGATTAATTAGGGAGGAGGCAGGGGCATTTCCGTTTAGTAGACAGGTGTTTGAAAAGTAGGGCCTTGAAATTTTCAGTGTTTGGGGTGGTTCTTAGTTGGGAAGGGGAGGGAGGGAAAATATTTAGAGGTGAAAATATACCAACTATGGATAGTGCGTTGATTAAATAAAGCACAAAACCGACAGCAAGGTACGTCGTGATCATGGCCTAGGCAAGGAATACAGTATGAATGAAAATCTTTATGAGGTATTTGCTTTCCACAAGTAATGCAATTATTAACTTTTACTGACATCGGTAAGGAGCAAGAAAAAGTTTTCCCAATGGGGTACTTAGCTTTAGTTGAAGACTTCGGTTCTGAAACTCAAAAACGAAAATTTCAGGAGTCGGCCGACCAGCACTTGCAAACTGCTTCTGCTTCGTGCACTGCACAGCAAGAAAGACCGATGCAATGGCATCGGCTACATGTTTTATACCCCTGACGACCTGACGTCATGGAAGAAGGGACAGCAACTGGACGCAAGACCCAAGATTTTGTTAATCACGCCGACTGAGGGCTACCTGCAAGCAGATAACCCAAATGAAATGACTGCAAGAGTGAAACATGAAGAACATCACACATGAATAATTTATTTATTGAAAGAGGTTAAGTGGAGCATTACAAGGGCACAAAATGTATTGTTAAACAAACGAATAGTACAGAAGAGTTTATTAAGCAAACGAGAAATAGAAAAGTGCTCATTAATCACAGAAAATGTTTGAAACAGAGTTACTTGATAAAACGAGCATTAGAAAAGTACAAAAGGGCTCACGATTGCCTCAAAATTGTAAACGAGCAAAACGAATATAGCAAGCAAGGCACGTTAAGAGATTCAATGAGTGAAACGACTATAATATAAAGGGCAGAAAAGGGCACACTGAGTATAAATGAAGCCAAGGTGAATGCATGTGCTTTGGGCAAATTACTGTATTTGGTACAAATTGCTACTGACTGAAGCCTTCAATAGCATAACTACAGTTGGACAAAGTATCTCAAAGTGTGTAAAAGTGCTTACAGTGTGTGCTTATTGCTTTGCATTAATTCCAAAGAGTTTGTTGTGTGCAAACAGCAACTATTTCGTGAAGTGCAGTCAAGTGAAGCCATTTACAAAAGTTTCTATTGCCTGGATGTGTCTGTTCACAGAGTGCCGCTATTACAGAGTGTCTCTCACATATAGAGTTGTTTGGTAAATTGCAGGCATTTTGGGGAGATTCCAGTGCGCTGCGTACTGTTTATTCGCAAAGTGCAGTTATCTTTTCTGAGCTATGATACAGAATCAGTATTACCTAGACACAGTAAGGCCTTGCTGTGTCTCATTATTGTGGCTGCTAAAAAAAACAATCACTAGAAAATAGAAATCAAAATCTAAACCAACTACACTAGAAGTAGTGAATATAGTAACAGAGATAAAACAACTGGAACTGGGAGCTTTAAAAAGGGTAATAGCAAACTACATAAAAAAATGGAAATTGTGGGAACAATACATACAGGAGAGGAATGAGGTTTAAAAGAAGGCAGAAAAATGAGCTGTGCAATGTCTGACTGAAAATGATTGGGTAGATTATACATGATGTATAATGTTTGCAACTGGGAGTGTGTTGGTATGATTTGTTTTCATTTATATAAATGTATGATTGCTTATGTAGTAAGTGATGTTTGTTAAAGATGTTTCTTGTTCAAAAAAAGGCATGAATTGAATAATGTATGTAATATTGCTTAGGTTATATGATGTACAGCAATACATGTGAAGTATAATGTTTGAAATGTGAACTTGTTAATACAGTTTGATTACTTTCATATTAATGTAAATTTGCCTGTGTCACAAGTGATAATTCAGTAAAGATGTTTAAAAAATATTTATTTATTTTAACTGTCTTTTGCTTGATTGTCTAGCTGAGGAAATGTAAAATCTGTCTTAATAATCTTTGTGTCCTTGGATCAGTCATCTGGCCCAGTTGACAAATAAATACAGGTCATTTGCTATGTTTTTGAGGTCCGGCTCTTCATAGCTAGTTCACAAACCTTATCCAACACCAAATTAAGGGTTTATATCGGAGGCTCGAAAGTTGAGAACCTCAAACGCCACAACCTTGAATTCAGAAGTCCGAAGACTGAAAATACCAAAGTCACGGAACATCGAATTCTTTCCCAGGGAAAGAATTAGGTGGGCCGTTTCTACGGCTTCGCTATTTCCTCCACTGTGGTGCGATCTCGGAGTTGGTATATTTAAGTAGGGTGGGGGTATTTAGCTTTCGAAGTTATGGGTGATTTCACATTCGGAGTTTTTACACTTCGATTATGTGATATAGACCCCCAAATTAAATACTGAATGACTTGTTTTATCACAGCACTAGTCCGTGCAGATGACAAGAGGAATATGCCACCCAAAGGATCGGCACCATTTCACTTGCCCTAAACTTTAGTCTATTCCTCCCTGATGTAATCTCATTTTGACATAACGGAATGTTTTATAGAACAGGGGCTAATTTTCTAAACTCAAAATATTATAATAGTCAGTGTACATTAAAATTTGTATTACTATTTGTTGTAGCTCGACTTTGAATTGCTGAATTCTTACAAAAGCCACTTTCAAATGATTAAAATTATAGTAATTTTTTGTTTTGCTCTTCACTGCCTGCACAGCAGGAGTGAAATTCAGATCGTGCACCTTCAACTTTATTCACACCAGCAGTCCTTGCTAGGTAATGCAAAATACTACTTCGTTATGGTACCCGTCTCCATAGGTTCATAGGTTAGTAATAGGCTAGCTGCCCTTACGGGCCACTCTGAGCCTATCCAATTTCCTTTTTTGTACTCAAAATAAGTGATCCCATTTAGTTATAACTTGACTTTACCCATCCCCATGGTCGATAATTACATCTTATCCATAATGAGAATAACTGGGGTCATACTACAGATTTTGAGGGGATGCATGCATGGGATAAAGCATTTAGCAGCTGTTCATTAGTAGCACAGGGGACAGTCCTGTGGCAAATTTTCTGTTTCCCATCCATAGAGCTAAGTTTTGCTTGAAGACGGATTAGGATTAACTTTGTTTTATGTGGATAGGGAGTCTTTTCCACAACAGCTGTATCCCCTGCACAATGCATCTGTCCCTCCGAATCATTTTGTTGCCACTGCAGAAGAGGTTTAGATTCCTAGACCAAGTATTTTTAATGCCATTTGACCTGCTGATCTGCAGAAAATCAATCAGTAATGGGTTGGAGGATGTATTGTATGCCATATACAGGGCACCTCTTAGCATTCTGTAGTAGACAGAATACAGTGACTGGGATTTAAGTCAGTCCATACGGGACATGTTGTTTAGGCCTTGTATTCCTTTAGTAAAGTATCTCTGTGGGCAGGTACATGTCAAAGGGGGCATTACATTCAATGATTGGTCTAATAAGGGACGAGTAAAGGGGACAATGACATCCCTTGATCTAGACATAATCTCTTTGTTTATAAGCTGTCTAATACAGAAGGACTTTTTACAATAAAAGACAAATGTTGGTCAAAAGTTAGGTCACTGCCCACACAAGTTCCCAAATCCTGAACAAATGGGTGAACTTTTAGGGGTGCACTATCAATGTAGTAGTCCCCTGGGGTGGATGACTTCCCAAATGATACAATTATGCAGTTTTTGACATTTACTTTTAGTCCATGATTTTGGCACCAGTTATTTATATGAGACAAAGCTTCCTGCAGGATGGCTATGTCATATGGGGAGTCAATGAATGCTCCTACCTTGCAGCTATCTGCAAACTTAGTCAGCCAGAGCCCTTTGGTATTGACTTTTACTTTAAAAAAAGTAGATGCCAAACAGGAGAGGTCCTGGCAATCCAGCATGTGACACAGGTGTTTAGTCACACTTTATTTAGCTTTTCTGTTATGCCTGAGTGGGGAATTGTGCCCAAAGCTTTGGCCAGCACAGGACACGCAGTGTGTACTGTTATTGCCTTCCTCCATTGCTTTGGTGACCCTTTCAAAATCGTCAGCTGGGCCACATAAGCATGACCCACCCTTGATGAATCCAAAATGAGATGAGTCCAGGGTTTGGAGGTTCCCTATGTCCTGATTAGTTCCATGATGCATCTTTCTATGGCTTTGCATACGAGGCTGGTCAGACTTATAGGTCTGTAATTGCCTGGGTCTGTGGAAGCTCCTCCCTTATGCAGGAAAAGACTGTATCTGTTCTCCATTTGTTTGGCACAAAGAGTGTTGTTAGGGGTGTGGTTAAATCATGCTTCATACTATTTAAGATGTATCCACGGATCTTTCCAAGACCCATCGATGCAGTATTTTTAGCTTCTAATAGCACTTTAGGTTTTGGTCCTGTGTGATAGCTGGAGGAAAGCCAGTTTCAGGTATATCCTGAGGTACAGACAAAGGTGAGAGAGGAGATAAAGTTAGAGCTAAATTTATCAGCCAGTAGATTCACTATATCTTCAGCCTCAGTGTAGGTAACATCATTCACAATCAGCTCAGCACATTGCTGCATTGTGCTCAGTGAAGGTAACAGCGTTCACAATCAGCTCAGCGCATTGCTGCATTGTGCTCAGTGTAGATAACATCATTCACAATCAGCTCAACGCATTGCTGCATTGTGCTCAGCGTAGGTAACATTGTTCACAATCAGTTCAGCGCATTGCTGCATTGTGCTTTTAAGATTAGAAACATAACTAAAAATGCCCTGTGATTGTCTTTGCATAGGGAAACTATTTTAGCCCCAAACTTGGCTTTGGCAGATTTTATTAAGCTCTGGGAATAAACCTTCCCACTTTTGGTCAAAATTCTTTTCCTTTTATTACAAAGTTTGATGATATTACAGCTCTGCCATGTGAATTTGTCTCTGGTGTTTGCCTTGCACTAGTTTTTATGGAGTACAGCTGCATCTGTGCAGATACAGTGCTGATATAGTGTGGTGCTGTGCATTTCTGCACTTAGTGGAGTTAAACATGTTTGGTGGGGAGTAGCTAGTTTTTCTTAAACAAATTTCTAAATGAACCCAGGGTGGTGGTGGGGAATCTCTGGTTTCAGTTTTGTTTCAAAGAAGACTGCTTTATGGTCACACCTAAAAGTGATGAAGATACAAAGGGGATGGTGCAAGATGCTCGTGTTAGTAAGGACAAGATCCAATATGTTATTCCCCCTAGTGGGTACTCTGACTAATTGTTCCAGGGCATTTGTACTGACAGAGTCCAGGAATCTCTGTGCTTGTGCACTAGTGGTGGTGTAGGTGTGCACTAGTGGTGGTGTAGGTGTGCACTAGTGGTGGTGTAGGTGTGCACTAGTGGTGGTGTAGGATTTCCCAGTCTGTACCTGGACAGTACATAGCTCACCTATGAAAATGGCATTTTGGGTTTAATACGGAGACATTCTAGTTCTTGTAGGTAAGTGTTGTGGCTTTCTTTTGTCATAAAGGAAGTTCTACAGTCATCTAATATATGTTACAAGATTTTTCTGATAGTTACTTTGACATGATGACGCTCTATTGGATCATGGTGCTTTACCAGCCTTGATGCGAGTCTCTTCTGGATTTAGATTAATACACCTCCACCTTTTTCCTCTCCTGCTCAGTAGCTGTTCTAAATGCGTGGGAGGAGTTATAGCCATGCAAAGCCAGAGTGCTCTCTGCTATTTTAAACCATGTCTCAGTCACTACAAAGACATAAATGTCCTCCAGGGTGAGAGCTTGTAGGGTGGGGAGTTTCTTGTTCCGGCTCCTAGCATTTATCAGTAACACCTTCATATTTTCCTTTGCTTGTTTTTTTATACTGGTAGTTTATCTGGCTGGCATTGTCTGAAAAAGGTACTTTGTGGGTGGACAATGTCTTTGCCAATAACCGAAACCTTAAAGGGGACAGATGCAGGCCATCCCTGGTGAAGCAACATGGTCTGTTGATCATGTCCTCCCAGACTGACCAATACTGGATCCCCTTTGAATGACACCAGAAACTAAGTCAATTATTGAAGTCAATCATTTTTTTGCTCATAATGCGGTATCATCCTTGAAGAAGGTAGAGTGCTGCTCAGTGCCAGGCTCATACCTGCCTTGGACACAGTCTAAGAGCACCACCATGGCTCTCTTCATCCTTGAAGAAGGTAGAGTGCTGCTCAGTGCCAGGCTCATACCTGCCTTGGACACAGTCTAAGAGCAGCACCATGGCTCTCTTCATACAGTCCAGGGAGGTACACCTGAAGTCGTTGACACTAGCATGAACTTACGACAGAGTCATACTGGTACTTTTTGTTCAAAGACTTGAGTGCAAGTGTGATCTGACGGATACTGTCACCAGACAAGCAACTAACTGTCACTCTTTTTCATATTCAGCCTGTTAAGAGGCAGGTCTGTATGTCTTACAATGGAGTCACATATGGAGTCACCTATAACCTTATTTGCTCAGCATCTGTGACTTTGTGACTCCTTGTGCTATATGAGGAAGTAAACTTGATTTGCTGAGTGTGCTTTGTGCCTGCGTTGTGTTTTAGATGTCTTTGAGGTTTAGGCAGGTTAATCTTTAGAAGCTGCATATATGATGGAATATGTCTATTGTGATTGCCTTGGAGAGGTCATACAATCATACTCAACAGCTTCTTGTTGCAATCTTCTGAAAAAAACTAGTTTTTAGCAGTGTTTTTGTAATGTGCAGGATTACTGCTTTAACAGCTCTTCATTCATAACAATGCACTGCAATAATAACGGCCACTAAACCAGTATTAAACTCTTCTTTTAATGCTCCCAAGGTACTCTGGGAATTATCCCTATTACTCTGCAACTAGGTGTGCTATTAACATTTATTTTTATAACAGTTACTTCCTAAATCATCTTTTTCTGTGACCCAGTCTAAATTATTTAAACAGAAGCTTTCATCTTCAGCTTATATGTTAAGATTACATCCTCAGTTCATCTACCATACATATTCTAAGCAGGACATTAAATAAGCATTAGGCACAGTATAGTTTTTACCAATACGAAACAAGGCTGTTCTTAAAAAGCCAGAACCAGGCTGCAAATCACATTGGAAGTTATAGCCAATAAGAAAAAGATAGTTTAAAGAAAAGGAGACGTTTTACCATTGCTACCAGGATTAGGTTTAACACAGTGGAATGTGGGTGTAAAAGGAATGACAGTGGTCAGGGAATGCAGTGTAACTGATTGATCCTCATTATGAACTGTAAAGCTGTGAACAGAAAGAAGCATACTATGATAAAATGGACAACTCCATCAAAGCTAAGCTTACATAAATGATATCATGCTTGCCAGTGTGCAGTGTGTGTATCATTCTCATCTTTCAGCAAGGTTCTCTGGTTTGATTCTCGGCTGGGGTGCCTTCTGTGTAAAGTATGATTATCCATCCTGTGTTCGAAGTGGTTTTCTTTGGGTGCTCTGGTTTCCACATTCCAAAGAAATGTAGCAGATGGATTGGACACATTAAATTGGCCATAGGTGTCAGCGTGCGTACATTTATCTATCATGGTACAATAACTGCAACAGGCGGTGCGAAGAATGGCTCAGGATGACCATCAGTGTTGATGTGACACCCTGACCCCATGTGTGCAAACAATAAGTAAAAGGAGGTTATGGAGGGAATGTACTTAAAATTCCGAATTTGAATTGTTACTATATGCTAAAACATGCTAATAATTTTATCAGAGCTAACTGTCCCGAGTGTGTCTCTGTTATAACTCTCCCTGATTTTCAAAACTGTTAAATTGTAAAGGATTAAATAATGGCTCAGGTCATTCCTGAAAATGGTTCTTGCACCAGCACATTTAACCAGTTGACAAACTAAACACATAACTATATACATAAGTTAATGAAACCAATTCAGGTGCAAATAAACTCACTTTGTCTTTCACGATGAATTGTAAAGTACAGGTGTCCAACTGAAACTTACCTTTAAAAAGATGTTCTTATGATCACTGCTGCAGTAGCCTTATCTACATGGGTTACACCCGACCAAGGATATAACAGCTGGCCAGTTTCCAAAGCTTCAGGGCACCTTCCGCACATGCAAACCATTAGATGGGTGTGGGTGTGGGTGCCAAGTCCTTCAGAGGTTTCAGGCCAACAGAGAAAGTAGGAGGCCAAGCCCTGAAAGGGCAATGCTAGGAGCAACAAAAAAGACATTTCCACACCCTGGCATAAACAACACACCAAAAAATAAGGCAGATAGAGGCAAGGAGACAGCAGCTACTACAGCGGTGATCATTTGGACATCTACTGTAATGGTAAGTTTTACCTACAAAACTGTACTATATTTATCATACTGACCACTGCTGCGGCAACCTTAACTATATGGACAGATTATCCTACCTTGCTACATTTGGGAGGTGGAAGGTCCAGGAATCCCTGGGGAATGGGGCCTGATCTAGGCCTAGAAGGAATCAAGCTTACAGTGCTTTGTAAAAGTATGTACAGAACACCAAGCAAGTTGCAGCTTCAAGATAACTTTGAGCATCCAACCCTTTCCAAAAAAGCCACAGATGAAGCCAAGGCCATGGTAGAGTGGGCCTGGACTCTGCCTGGAATAGTTTTGTTGTGATAAGTATACAACAGTTAATAACCTAAGACAACCATTTGGAAACAGTCTGTTTTGACACAGGTTATCCAGTCTTCTTACCTTCACAAGAAATGAACAATTGCTCCAAAGATCTGAAAGATTTAGTTCTGTCAAGACAGTACCTGACTTATCTGTGGGCATCCAAGGTATGGATTATCCTTTCTCCTTCATTTCTAGGTTCAGGGCAGAAAATGGGGAGATGGGTAGTTTGGCTTAAAGCAAACTCAGATACCACTTTAGGCATAGTAAAAGGATTAGTTCCCAAAGAAACCCTGTTTTTGTGGAAAATGAGATAGGGTTGACTCACCATAAGAGTAACTCAGACACCCTTTCTGCAGAAGTGACAGCAATTAGTAAAAATGTTTTCCATGTTTATAACCTCAAGTCATCCAAGTACGTGCAGACGTAGCCAGGAATGCCTCCTGAGAACAGAAACAGAAGCTGATGCCCTGGAAGATGCTTCTACTGCAGACAGTTACCAAGGCATTAGACGAGGGAAAGGTGGTCCACACAGCCTACCTAGACCTCGCAAAGGCTTTCGACACCATTCCCCATTCTAGTATTATAGACAAGCTCACCAGCTTGAACATAAACCCCTACGTCACGAGATGGGTTGCCAACTGGCTCGTGGATAGAACCCACATGGTGAGAGTTGCAGGCTCTATGTCCGACTCTAAACCGGTTACAAGTTGCGTCCCTCAGGGCTAAGTACTAGGACCCCTCCTGTTCAGTATATACTTATCAGAGGTACAGGCAAGCATAGGAGGACTATGGCTGACCAAGTTCGCAGACGACTGCAAACTAGGGGCCATAATTGATTCCCGGCGGATACAGACACCCTCCAGAAGGGTCTCACTGAGATGGATACCTGCTGTCAAAATCATGGCCTCAAACTAAATGCCAAAAAGTGCATAGTCATCCCCTTTGGAAAAAACAAAGTATCTATGAACTACCACATAGGTGGCAGTCCCCTATATACAGAAAATGTAATAAGGGATCTGGGGACCCAAGTAGAGAGTAATCTCTCCTTTGATAATCATATTGCCATATTGGTGGTTAGAAAATCCTTCTATGTGACCCACCTAATCACAAAAGGGTTCGCATCTAGAACAAAAGAGGTTATTGTGCCTCTCTACTCATCACTCATTAGACCCATCACAGAATACAACACCCCATTTGGGATGTACCTTACAAGACACCTGCAACAGCTGGAAAGACCACAAAAGTAGCTCACCAAGAGGATTACTGGCCTCAAACAGATGTCCTATGCAGCCCGACTCAAGAAACTCCAGCTGTACTCGTTTGCATACCGCTTACTCAGAGGTGAACTCTGCCTGACATAAAAGGCCATGTCCAACCCAGAATTGATGGAAATGCTCCACCTAAAAAAAAACAAATTCCACAGAGCCACACGCTCTAGAGATATAAACCTCCCTACAACGATAAATAGGACATGCTGGAGGGGTAGATTCCTGTCCCAAAGACTCCCCATGCTTTGGAACAAGATTCCAATATATATCAGGCAGAGCCCCTCACTAATACTCTTCAAGAGAAACCTTGACGGGTGGATGGGAAACAGAAAATTTACCCCGGGGATCACTGCAGTTGCTCTGCTGGACAGTGGCGCAGGGAACTAAAGGCTCTGCTGGACAGGCGCACAGGGAACTAATCTAAGGGGGTGGCGAAAGCCAACACATTCTGGCTAGGCTTATAAATGCCCTTGGGCAGATAGCCTAGTACTTACCTATGAACCTATAACTACATTTGATTGAGTGTCTAGCTACCTGGGAGGAAGCAGACAAAAAAGAAAGAGTCAGTGACTTAGCCTCTGAGTCAGGTAACTAAGAAGAGCCTGGGAAGCTTGAGAAAACAAGGCCAGAGAGTACCTAGACATGTGTGTCTGGTAATTAATAGCCCTGATAGACAAGGTGGAAGAAGTACAGACCTTCTTCCCCAACCTTTCAGAACTCCGATTTCTTTGTCAGAAGGAAGCAACTTTGCTAAAGATTTGTCAGAAGTAATGGAGAGCACAGCTGGCTCAGCTGAAGGACATTTGCAAAGAAACTTACAATCCTCAGGGACCCTGTAAAAATGGTCAGGTCTTTTAGGGACAAGAGCTTGGAAGTCTGCGGTTTTAGAGGCACATGCAAAGGCATCTAAGAAAGCTGGGAGGACTGGACAAACTGCTGAGGGAACAGGGGCATTCAGCTGGAGAAGATCATAATATCTTTTTGCTCTTCTGAAATTTGAGAAGAATCCCACTTAAAGAATTCCCTCCCGATGGAAAGGGTGGAAGGGACGGTAGACTGCCAAGTCTTCTGCTTCTTTTTAACATGCTTCTCTTGTTGAGGAGAATGGGTGGACATAGGCATTACGTTCAACACTTCCTTAGACTAAGGGGCAGGAACTGTTCCAGAGTCCTCCAAAATAACAAGCCATGGTCCCCCCAAGTCATTCAAATCAGATGTCTGCATGGCCTCGGACGTGCTAGAGTCCACACTTCCTGATGAAGCAGCGGACCCTACCTCCAAATGTACCACCAGGTTTTCACCAACCTCAAGAGGCACAGTGAAGGGAGTAGGCCCAGCCGAAGGGGATTCAGACCTAACTTTGCTAACCTTCCTCTTCACAGACAGCTCAGAGCTCCCAGAACCATCCATTGTGTCCATAGCCAGACATTTGAGTCACTGGTTTTCTAAATAAATATTTAAAGCTGACAGACGACTACACAACGTCTTAGGTTCATAGGTAGGTACTACGCTATCTGTCCAAAGGCATTTATAAGCCTAGCCATAAAGTGTTGGCTTTCGCCGCCCCCTTAGATTAGTTCCCTGTGTATCTGTCCAGCAGAGCCATTGAAGTGATCCCTGGGTATATTTTCTGTTTCCCATCCACTCGTCAAGGTTTCTCTTGAAGAGGGTTAGCGAGGAGCTCTGCCTAATGTAGATTGGAATCCTGTTCCAAAGCATGGGAAGTCTCTGGGACAGGAATCTATCCCTCCAGCATGTCCTATTTATTGTTGTGGTGAGGTTTAGATCCCTAGACTATGTGGTTTGAGGGGATATGGTTTTCTTTAGGTGGAGCATGTCCATCAGTTCTGGGTTGGACATGACCTTCTATGTCAGGCAGAGATCACCTCTGAGTAGGCAGTATGCAACTGAGTACAGCTGGAGTTTCTTCAGTCAAGCTGCATAGGGCATCTGTTTGAGGCCAGTGATCCTCTTGGTGAGGTACTTCTGTGGTCTTTCCAGCTGTTGCACATGTCTTGTAACGTACATACCAAATGGGGTGTTGTACTCTATGATGGGTCTGATGAGTGATGTGTATAGGGGCACAATGACCTCCTTTGAACTGGATGCAAACCCTTTTGTGATTAGGTGTGCCACATAGAAGGATTTTCTAACCACTTTGGCAATGTGATTGTCATGGGACAGGTTACTATCTACTTGGGTCCCCAGATCCCTTATTACGTCTTCTGTATTTAGGGGGCTACCACCTATGTTGTAGTTTGTGGGTACTATGTTTTTTCCAAAGGGGATGACTATGCACTTTTTGGCATTTAGCTTGAGGCCATGGTTTTGACACCAGGTATCTGTTTCAGTGAGGCCCTTTTGGGGGATGTCTGTGTCAGCCGGAGAGTCAATTATAGCCCCTAGTTTGCAGTCGTCTGTGTACTTGGTCAGCCATAGTCTTCCTGTGCTTGCCTGTACCTCTGAGAAATATATGCCAAACAGGAGGGGTCCTAGGACTGAGCCCTGAGGAATGCCATTTGTAACTGGTTTAGAGTCAGACCCAACTCCCGCAACTCTTACAATGTGGGTTCTGTCCATGAGCTAGTTGGCAACCCATCTAGTGATGTAGGGATTTATGTTCAGGCTGGTGAGCTTGCCTATAATACCTGAATGGGTAATGGTGTCGAAGGGCTTTGTGAGGTCTAATTAGGCTGCGTGGACCACCTTTCCCTCATCTATCGCCTTGGTAACTGTCTCAAAAATGTCCACCAGGTTTAGGAGGCATGATTTGCCCTTAACAAAGCTGAACTTGGTAGGGTCCAGTGTTTGGAGGTTCACAATGTCTCTGTTAATGAGATCCATGATGATGCCCTCCATAGCCTTGCAGACCAAGCGAGTCAGGCTTATAAGGGGATAGCTCCCGGGGTCTGTTGTGGCTCCACCTTTGTGGAGCAGAATAACCGTTGCTGTGCACCACTCTATGGGCATGTAGCCTGTGGAGAGGCTGAGTTTAAACAGTGTATTTAGGTGAGGGGTTAGTTCATCTTTGAGCTTGTGTAGGACAAAGCCTGGGACATTGTCCGGTCCCATTAATGCTGTGTTTTTGGCTTTGGAGAGGGCTGTTTTAACTGAGTGTCAGTGATTTCAGGGGCACTACATTCTTCTGGTATGGTTATGGGCCTTTTGGGGGTGAGAGGGGGGTGAAGTTTGCACTGAAGCTGTCTGCCAGGATGTTGGCAATATCAGTCGGTTCAGTGTATTGTGTGCCATTCTGCACTAACTCCGAGCAGATCTGAGAATTGCCACTTAGATTCTTGACATAGCTAAAAAATGCCTTGTGGTTATCTTTGGAGTCTTTGGCAATTTTTCTTTCGAAGCTAGCCTTGGATGATTTTATGAGGGAACGTAGTTTCTTGCTGATACTGATCAGGGATGTCTTCCCTTCTTGAGATTTTACTCTTTTCTGTACTAGTTTCCTCCTTCTATTGTATAGCTTGTTTATGGCAGGGGTCCACCAGATTGGTTTCCTCTTCTTGGAGGAGTGAGTTTTGGTTTTGCTTGGGATAGCACGATCCATGCATTCTTGTAGGTGCCCTTAGAGTGCATTTGTAAAGGATTTTGCAGCTTGGACAGCGTTATCCTTTAGCATGGGGGCTTTGAAACTTTCCATCTCGGTCTTAAGTAACGTGAAGTTTGCTTTTGAAAAGTTTTTCACTGTGGTTTCTTTGACCGGAGGTGGGGGCGGAACATGGATATCCAGAGTGATTAGTTTATGGTCAAATCTAACCAGCGAGGGGTTGACCACCGGTGTGGAAGACCGATCACCCATGTTGGTGATGACCAGGTCCAATATGTTATCAGCTCTGGTGGGGGTGTTGACCAGTTGATCCAGGGCATTAGAGTTTATAAATTCTAGGAAATGTTGGGCAAGGGAGTCAGTACTTAAGTAGTTCTCCCAGTTAGTGTTTGGGTAACTGAAACCACCCAATATCAGGGTGTTTGGTAGAACCTTTATGTTTCCCAGTGTTTCCAGAAATGCGGAATGGGGGTCCTGGGACATGGTGGGTGATCTGTATCAACCTACAATTTGGATTGCAGTTTTGCCCGTTGTTAGTTGCACGTGCATGATCTCTGAAGCATCGTGCTGTGCCACTAACCTGGAGGTGTGGGTATCCTTGATGAATATGGTACGCCCCCACCTTTTATATTTCGGTCTGGGTTTTGTGGCCGAAATGTATGGTATGAGTTGTAGCCTGATAGTGCTGGGGTGCTCTCTGGAGCCTTAAACCAGGTTTCTATTACTGCACATATGTCGATTTTCTCCATACTGAGGAGTGCCTCGAGTGCGAGACATCTGGCGTTGAGCCGCATTACCCTCAGTTTGTTACTTGTGCTATTTACGGCGGTGGGTTTGTCTTTTGTGTCCTGCCTAAAAGAGGCACTATGGGGGTGGCAAGAGCCTTGGCCAGTATTCGAAAGCCTAAGGGTGACAGGTGCAAGCCATCTGTAGTGAAGCAGTGTGGCTTGTCGAGCATGTCATCCCATGCTGACAGACACTGGATCCCCTTTGAATGACATCAGAAGCTTAGCCAATTGTTGAAATTGATAATTTTTTCTTTATACTGTGGTATCATTCTTGGTGACGGCAGAATGCTTCTCAGGGTCAGGGTCATACCGGCCTGGGCTATGTGATCAGAGAGCTCCTCCATGTCTCTTTTCATGTACTCCAGGGAGGTACTGCTCAGGTCATTCACACCAACATGGACAATGACAGAGTCGTATTTGTACTTGTTCTGGAATGACCTTAGTGCTTGTGTTATGTGGCGGATCCTGGCACCTGACAGGCAGCTAACAGTAACCTTTTCCTTGTTCAGCCTAGTGAGTGGGACGTCAGTGTGCCTAACTATAGAGTCACCTATTACTAGTGTATTGGGCATGTTATTTTGCCTTAAGGGCTGTGATTGCATGGCACACTGGTTTTGTGAGGTATGTGCTTCATGGTTTGTGTTGGGGGGGTGGAGGTTGCTTGGATGTCTGCTTTGGAGGGCTCTGTTGCTTTTGCAGATTTTTATTTAGAGCGTCCGAGTATGTTTTCGTGTATTTATGTGTGTTTTTTTACCGGTAATGGTTTCATAGGTCTATGTGAGAATGGAGGTGTGATGCAAGTAATTTCCTTCTCCTCTTGACTGCCTGGTCCAGTCTTGGGTTGAGAGAGCTTAACCTCCAGTTTGGCTGTGTAATTGCATCTCTCGCATGTATTAGTGTTTGGTGGTAGGAGGAGAGGGTTGTCTGTGCACATGAGGCAGTTGTAACACTGCCTCAAAATGCCCAGATTCACCAGTTGGACCGGGGAGTATGCCTGAAATGACCCTTTGGACATGCCTGGATAGGTACAGTGAACTGTTTTACTGATTGACTGGTAATGTTGAATAGAGAGCCTTGTCCTTCTCTGGAGTACAGTGGGGGGGTCTAGTGTTAAGGATTATTAGTGTTTGCTATGAGTTTTGAGCAAGTACTGGGCTGAGAAGTGAATGGTTTGAGTGCTTAAGTTGAAAGTTTGTCTAGTTCCAAGGGAAAAATTGAAGAGTAGACTTTGTGGAGCTGGGAATAGTTATACCCCAGCTAACTGGGGCTGCCTGGCACGCAAAACCATGCAAATGCAGGTTTTATAGCAGGGAAATGAAAGAAAGGCTTGATAGATCGAACAAGAACAGTGGTCATGTGTAGGCCTTAAACAGAACAAGCAAAGCTCATGACTATTCTTATGTGGAATTTGCCTTCCACACCTACACTTGCCCTTCCTGGATGACATTAATAACAAGAGGCAGTAGCAAGAAAATAAATATGCAACAAGGTAGCGCAACCAATGATATCCAAAAGCAGACTGAATGTAGGAGTCAACCTTTCTGAATGGCGGTGAAAAAGTTCTGACGATAGTATGTGTGGACGACCCTTTTATGGCCAACGTTATCTGTGCCTTCATGCGACATTCCATGTACAGGCAGTGACAATAAGCTTTTGTATACATGCCGGACGTCGGGTCGTTGGGCGGAATACAACTCATACGTAAAGAATAATGCAACATTGAATAGAAGGACATCTGATCGGACGTCGGGTCGTTGGGCGGAATACAACTCATACGTAAAGAATAATGCAACATTGAATAGAAGGACATCTGATAATGTGATCCAGACACAAAACCTTAAGAAACACCTGAAGTCTGGATGAATAGGAATGTGATGATAGGCATCTTTTAAATTTAGTGTTACCGGGAAACTTGAATGAGGAAGAAAACTTAACATTTTGTGAAGTGAGATCAGTTTGAATCTGGGCACTATTACAAACAACGTTAGGAAAGAAAGATCCAGAACAGGTCTTTAAGCATTTTCTTTCTTTGGCAATAAAAACATCCTTGAATAAAAACCTTTCCCCACATTTTAAGAAAGAACTGATATTATCACACCCTAGGACAGCATGTGATGAAGAAAGTAGAGTTGTGTAAAATGTTACCATAACGGTAGATATCTTTGCCTTCACTACTGCAGCATTCTTAACAGATGGGAATTCCCCATAGTGGAAGCCTGACATCTGGACATCCGGCCAGTCTACCAAAGACTCCTACTGCTTTAAAAGTAAGATGAACATCACCTAAATGTTCCTTGCACAGCAGAGGGCATAAAGGTGGCATTCAGGTCAATCATAGTCAGAACTGATTGCCCCAGTAGGGACACCAGTCCAGGGAACCCAAGAGGTAATCGACTAGGGGAAGAAGGGATGGAGTGAGTACTGCAGCAATGGATGCAAGGACATCTACCGTTATGGTAAGATTTTACACAACTGTAGTATGTCCGTAAATTCACTACTGCACTATTTTTAACATATGGGAGAGTGCCAAAGCTCAACAGAAAACTGGGGTGGGGGCAGACGCAGAAGAGTCCCTTAAAAAGCCATGACGGACAGCACTAGCAAAACCAGCCCTAGCTTTAGAGGTACCATCCAACTTGTAGTGCTTGGTAAAGGTATGCACAGAAGTCCAGGTAGCTGTGTCAGGAATAGAATTAGTATCTAAATCCTAGAAAAAAGCACCAGAAGAAGCCACAGCTGTAGTAGAATGAGCCTTGACTGAAGAGGGAAGGTGATTGCCATGAAAAGTGTAACAAAAAGAAACAGCCTTAGAAATCCAAGAAGAAATAGTTTGCTTGGATACAGCAAGACCCAAAGATCTAGGATGAAATTAAATAAATAACTGATCAGATTTTCTAATAGCCTTAGTCTTATCCAAATAAACCCTGAGTTGCCTATGCAAGTGCAAAATATGCAGCACCCTCTCACTGTCAGTTTGCAGAGAGGGGAAAAAGGAGGCAGATTAATAGACTGATTAAGTGACAACTCATTAACCGCCTTAGGCATAAAAGAAGGGTTAGTGCACAAAGACACTCTGTCCTCATGAAAGATCAAAAAAGGAGGACAAGCCATAAGGGCCTATAACTCAGACACCCATCTGGCAAAAGTAAGAGCTAACAAAAGAACAGTCTTCCAGGAATAATGTAGAAAGGAAACTGAAGCAGCAGGCTGAAAAGGAGCCTATGTCAAATTCTCCAAAACAAAATTAAGATCCTAGGAAGAAGGAACAGGCTTCCTGGGAGGTCTAATATTAAAGACGTCTTTACAAAATTGTTTCACTTCATATTTAGAAGCTAAAGGGGGATGAAAAGGGCAGACAAGCAGAGACAGCTGACAAGTGTGCCTTAACAGAAGAACAAGCCAAACCAGCATCGAGCAACTCACACATATAAGAGAGAACCAAAGGAACATCCACAGTAAGTGGGTACAGGTTACGAGAGAGACACCAAATAGAAAACCTCTTCCATTTCGATAGATAGGATTTCCTAGTAGCATGTTTCCTGGCCTCCTGCTTGACTTGCAGCACGTCCTCAGAAAAAGTTGTCTATGAGTAATCAAAATCCTGTCACCCACAGTGTCAGTTGGAGGATGGACAGTTGAGGATGGATGACAGATCCATTGTCTTTGTGAGAGTAGATCCACCATGTGAGGTAACTTGTGATGCTTGCCTCTTGCCAAATACAGAAGAAGAGGAGAACCAGTGTTATAGCGGCTGAAAGGGAGTCACCAACAAGATTTTGGGAGTATCCTGCTGAATTTTCAACAGGACTTTCAGAATGAGAGGAAGGGGAGGGGATGCATAAAGAAACACCCCCTTCTAAGAAAATGAGAGGGTGTCCACCTTCCACACCAGAAACCTGGGACTCGGGCACAAAACAGAGGATGTTGTCTGTTCAGAGGGGAGGCAAAAAGATCCACTTGAGGAGTACCCCACTGATGGTGATGGATAATGATCAGAAACATATCCCTGTGAAGCATCCATTCGTCCATTTGTGGGACTGAGTTAAGAACCTGCTCAGAGTGTCTGCCACAATGTTCTGATCAGAAGGGATATAAACTGCCTGAAGAGTCACTAGATACTTGACAACAAGATCCCATACCAGAATTGCCAACTGGCAAATAAGATAAGATCTTGTTCCTCCCTGTTTGTTGATATACCACATCACTGTGGTATTGTCTGTGAACACCTTGAGAGGCCCTGGAAAGAAAAGAGGATGAAAGGCCCAAAGAGCCAGCAGAAGAACTCTCCTCTCTTTCACATTTATATGCTCCTTCTGCTGACAAGGCGACCACACTCACTGAATTTTTAGGGAGCCAAATGTTGAACCCCCATCCCATGTATGAAGTGTCTGTGAACAATTCCTCTGAGGGAAGAGGGGGATGAAAAAGGATCCCTGGATTCAGAGACAAATGCTGAATCCACCAGTGAAGTTCCTGTCTGAGACAAGGAAGAGGAGGAACTACAAAGTCTAGAGGATGTGCATGTTGAAGCCACAATGACTTCAGAAACCACTGAAACTTTCTCACATGAAATCTGTCCAGAGAGAGCATTGGAATGGTGGATGCCATGAAACCCAGAGCTCTCAGAAATTTCCTGGTGGTAATGGAAGCCAGAGAAAGAACAGAGTGAAAGAAAGAAATGAGAGTTAGGGTCTTTGGAGCGGGACAGGGAAGCCAGCATTGGCAATGTCTGAACCCTGCTACCCAGAAAAACATGATCCTGAGAAGGAGTGGGAGAAGACTATTTGAAATTTACAGTGAACCCCAGACTCTGAAGATGGGAAATGGCAAAATGAAGAGTTTGCAAAAGGATCTCTCGAGAGGATACTTAAATCAACAGGTCGTCCAAGTAACAAAGTATTTGGATCCCTTGAAGCTTACACAAAGCAATCCCAGGAGCAAGGCATTTGATGAACACCCTTGGGGCAAGTAGAAAGGCCAAAGGGCAAAGCAGAGAATAAATGCCAGGAAGCAACAGAGAAAAGCAAAAACTTCCTGAAAAACAGGATGGATTCAAATATGGAGATAAGCATCCTTGAGATCCAGAGACACCATATAGGCCTGAGGGAGCAAAAGTGGAAACAGATTCAGAAGGGACAACATACAAAAGGAAAACACTTTTAGAAAAGTGTTTAGATGAGAGAGGTCTAGGTTAGGTCTTCAAGTGCCCTCTTTCCTGGGCACTAGAAACAGTCTGAAGTAGAACCCTTTCCCCCTCTGGGACACAGGCACCTCTTGAATAGTACCCTGAGTCGAGAGATTTTGAAGAGCCTCTGGGAGAAAGGGAAGTTGTTCCTCATGAAGCTGAGGAATGCCCTTAAAAGGAGGATGGGATTTCCATACCATGAAGTACCCCTGACGAATGACTGACAGAACCCAAGAATCTTAAGTGATCTGAAGCCAAAGAGGGAGAAATAGAGAAAGGTGAAAAGAAAGAGAAAGGTGGCTGGGAAGGGATGGATAGTCAAACAGCACCTGGTTTATCTGAAAAGGAAGGCTTTGGAGCCCCTGAAAACTGAGAAGCCATAACAGCAGGAGCCTGTTAGCCTCTCTTCCTACCCTTAGTAGAAAGACGGGATTGCCTACGAACAAAGGTAGACTCAGCAGGGTAGTTCCTCTGAAATTTGGGCACAGGAGAAACAAACACATGTTTAAGCTCCTGTAAGGTCTTATCCTTATCCTGAAGGGACTTAAATCAACAGCAGCTTCCCCAAAAATAAGTTAAGGATCCAGAGGAGAATCCAACAACTTAGCCTTGATATCATCAAGTAGAGGTTAAAGCCTAAGCCAAGAATACCTCCTCCCTCATCACTGAACCAAAAGCAGCATCCTTAAAACAGGCATCTGCTGCATCATAACTACATTTAATAGAATGATGAATGACTTGAGAGGACATCCCCTAGCAAGGAAAGAACAGAAGTTTTATCCTCAGAGTCTGGAAAATCAGAAATAAGTTAACAGGCCTGAGAAAGAAGAACCAACACAAACCTAGGCATGTGGGTCTGATAATTAATAGCCCTAAAAGTTAGGGTAGCAGAAGTGTAAACCTTCTTACCCAGCCATTCCATAGTTCTGCTATCCATGTCAGAAGGCAGTAACATGGGCGAGGATGCAACTGAGATGGCTTATCAGAGGCTACAGACACTACAGAGGGGTCAGCAGCAGGACATTTATATAAAAAATAACAATCCCCAGGCACCCTCTAAAATCTGCCAGGTTTCTTTGGAGCAGTGGGGAGAGAATCAGGCACATGAGAAGCATTGGAAAAATTATCCAGCAAAGCAGCCAAAACAGGAGGAATGGCCGCAGGTTTTGGAGATTCCACCTGCAGCAACTCATAGTACCTCTTTTGGATATCAGAGACCTGAGCACAATCCCACTTAAAAAAAAATCCATCATGCTAGAGAGTGTCCCAAAGGAAATTTCCTCAAAAGGAACATCAGGACTAATAAACTCCTCCTCCTCTGACCCGCAGTCCAAAGTAGAAGGGATTTGAGTAGAATAAGTCAGGGATGCGTCATCAGTATCCAACTTATCCTCAGAAGAATGCTGTTCTCTATGCCTTTTAAGGGGAGTAGATAACCAAGGAGGAGCAGGAACTGTGTACATCTGTATGTCTGGAAGACAAAGAATAGACAACAGCAAAGATACTGCCTCTGGAGCGAATTGTGTTCAGTACTCCTGCACCACTGTTGTAAAAAAAAAACAGTTCTCTGCATTTTGTTTATTGCCCCAGAGTAATTCAGCAGTACCATGGTGCAGGTAAGGCAGTGCTGTCAGCACTCTAATTACTTTAGACATTAAGGCAAAAAACAGCCCCTGAGTAAAGGCTTGCCAGTCACTTTGTGGATCCCTAGGAGCAGAAGAAAGATGCTTAAGTTTTTTTTTTTTTTTTTAAGGGAGTGTCACCTCCAAAAAAAAACAGACCCAGGACATCAGTCGAGAACCGTAGTAAGAAATTCTTCCCCAGCTAAAAATGGAGGCATTCCCCTAGGCACCCTCAAAAAAAAAAAAAAAACAGCAGTGGTTTCCCTTGAACATCCGAGACCGATGCCTGCAAAGCCTTTTCAGACATGCTGCCAACCGGTTCCTCACCAGCCTCCAACACAGTCGAGGCACAGAAATCCGATAACACAGCCGGGTGAGCCTTTGGGTTTGTAAAGACCTTGGGTGAAACATTTGACAGAGGCTGGACAGTGGAAGAGTCTGGTCATACCTTTTTCACCATCTTCTTCCTTAACGGCTGCCCCTCAAGGCGGGAGATTCATTTCAGTGTATCTTTAGTGAGAAACTTAAGATGCTGCTTGTTAAGATACAAGGAAAGGGAAGAAAGACTGCGAAGAGTTTTTGTGGCAAACACCTGACAATTGAACAAGATATATGGTCATGAGAAGCCCATCAACAAAAAGGACACTTAGTGTGATGGTCTTTATGGGGAAACTGACTCCCACACTGGCATTTACCCTTCCTGGATGACATTAACCCCAAGCAGCACAGAACAAGACAAGAAAAAACAAAATCACCAATGAGGCACTTATCTGCAACTGCAAAGAAGTCAGCAAACAGGCATATGTAGTTACTGGAGAACAAAACTGCATTCAAATGGCAGAAAATGGACGCAGGGAAACAGACCGATGGTGAAAATATGCATTCAGACTGGCAGCAAAGAAGTTCTGATTATGGCAGGCCTGAACTTCACCTTTACGGCCTAAGCTAAGCAATGAGCGTTCGTTGTACCTTTAAAGTAAAAGAAGTCTTTGATAGACTGGCCAAACATTGAGCTTCCACACCAGGGAATCCCCATATGTTAGGAATACTGCAGCAGTGAATGTAAGGACATAAGGAAGAAATAAGAGAACAAACTTTAACATATGACCATAACAATTCAAAATTCTGAAAATCAAAGTTGCAGAAGCATTCTTATCAGAAAGGGTAGGATTGGAATTAACAATATTTAGCAGGAGTAGGATTAACAAACTATAGCTGCTGTGTCAGGTTTGAGAATAATGTATTAAATCTTAAATGACTGAGGAACGTTTTACATCACATTTGCCTTTTTAGGGGCATCTGGTTGACTATCAGAAAATTGCAGGCAGTAACACACACACACATCCACCAAAGCTGACAGAATTGGAGGAATGAGTGAAGGTTCTGGATATCCCTTCTGTAACAGTTCATCGTATTTTCTGAGGGACTGAGAAACCTCAGTGTTCTCTCAGTGAAAACACAGGCATATTCTATCAACAACCTCAGAGAAAGAGAAACCCCCACAAGGAGAATCAGAAACTGAGCTCTCATCTGAGTGTGAATCAGAAATCTGTGGAGAAAATTCTGTAGATGTCCCTTCATTTTCCTGCCCAGATTCATAATCTTGAATTATCACAGGAAAAGAGGAATCCCTATTTCTTTTACCAGAAACTACTTTATAAGAAGGACCATCAACCTAAATTAAACCCTGAGCCAGATCCAGTAAACTACTCCTGTCTAATGATATTTGAGGAGAAGGAGATTCATGTTTAGTTTTCTGTTTCTTTTTGACAATAAAAAAATGGGGCCAACAGTGTTATTAATGGCAGCAGCGACTTCCTCAGGGGATGGGCACAACATTTTGAAAAATCAGAAAATAATTCCCTGTTTCCTCTCCCAGGACTGACAAGAGTGGCTGTCCCTTGCCCACTGAGGGAATCACAACAGCAACAAGTATGTGGGTAACTTCTGGTCCATAGTGGCTGTAGGTGTTACACCAGAGGGATCCTGGGTAAAAGATGAGCGGTCTGAGGTAAAACAAATGGGAACAGCAGAGTCACCCACCTGTGGCTAAGGCAAATCGCCAGCCTGCTATGGTGGCAAAGGTAGTTTACTTAACTTTTTCTGTTTGTGGATGGAAGAAAGGCTGATTGTGAAACTGGAAGTTCGTTCCATGGTCAAGCCAAAAATGGTCCCTCTTTCTAAGGGAAAACAAGCAGCAAAACGGTAGAAGTTAAAAAGTCTTTAAGCATCACTTTTTAACTTAAAAATACAACAACATGCACTTTAAACACTCCACCAGTCCCAAAATGTAAATTAAACACAATTTCTCCACAGAAAAATGAAATACTTCCAAGAATGTCTAAAATGACTGAAAAAAAGACTGCTCTTGTTTAAAAGTGCAGTGAAGTCTCTCGACAGTCCGATGAAACAGAAACTTATAGCTGTAGAATAATTTTCCTAAACTGTAAAGTATTAATCAACAAACAATTTTCTTTTTTTTTAATGGAAATGTTTTTCCTCAAAGGGAACTTATCTGCCAAGTATAGGGACAGCAGAAGCAGACAGTCAATCCTTGAAAGCCTCAGAGGAGCATACTCTTTGTTGGCTGGAATGCTCTGAATGGACTCGCATCCAAACCTGTCTTTTAGTCAACTCACCTCAAGCTGAGTGACAATTTGGGTGCATGAAAGGTGTCCTGAAGCTTTGGAAGCTGACCAGCTGTTAGATCCCATGCAGGATATAACCCATACAGCTAAGGATATTGCAGCAGTGGTCAATATAATGAACATCTATGGGTTCCCTAGGCTTCATTAATAAAACCATTTCAAAAATTAAGGCATGTCCTAGGTGATGACCAATCTGTTGTGGATGCACGGTTAAAAAAATAAACTGCCACCAGGTTTCTCAGTCTGTGTATCTTCTTTCGTCTTGCCAATGATGAGCCTGGGCATTACAGAAAGGAATTTGGGGTGTTAAGTATAGTTCCACGGTCTGAATACATCAGCGAAATTAGTACAAGTTGTACACACACATGTACACCCAGGCCTACAGGTGAAGGTTATATGGCTGGACAAGTGTAGAACTTTGTACAAGCATTCGGTCAGTTTTGTTTTGCCCACTACTGAAATATTAGCAGTATTAATCCTTTCATGATCAAGAATAATGCAGCTGGTTATAGAACCAGAGATTACGTCCAAAAGCCAGGAGGACACTAACCTGCGACTCCTGTATAACTATAGTCTTGTAGTTGCATTACTGCACAACTCTGAACTGTGTACATCTGTATGTCTGGAAGACACAGAATAGACAACAGCAAAGATACTGCCTCTGGAGCGAATTGTGTTCAGTACTCCTGCACCACTGTTGTAAAAAAAAAAAACAGTTCTCTGCATTTTGTTTATTGCCCCAGAGTAATTCAGCAGTACCATGGTGCAGGTAAGGCAGTGCTGTCAATTACTTGAGAAATGAGCTGTTGTGGAAGGGAATTATGTCCAGAAGCGAAGTTAATATGTTAACTAACCAAGGTATAGTAAGCAAGATTGTGAAAATACAGGGAGTTACTGGAGCTAACCTACAAGCATATTCAAATTTAACTGGCATTTCTCCGTTGGGTATAAATTTTATCTAAAACTATTAAAGCTCTGAAACTCAATATACACCTCCTTTATACTGATCAGAGGAATGCAGATCACTTTCAATTGCAGCCTTTTAGATCTACGTATCTTGAGGCAATGATCTAACTGCTTAATGCTCACTGGCAACCATTTACATCCACCCCAACCATTACCGCAAACAAACCATATGTGAGAGGTGCATCACCGCAAACAAACCATATGTGAGAGGTGCATTACCGCAAACAAATCATATGTGAGAGGTGCATTACCACAAACAAACCATATGCGAGAGGTGCATTACCACAAACAAACCATATGTGAGAGGTGCATCACCACGAACAAACCATATGTGAGAGGTGCATCACCACAAACACACCATATGTGAGAGGTGCATCACCACAAACAAACCATATGTGAGAGGTGCATCACCACAAATCATATGTGAGAGATGCATCACCACAAACAAACCATATGTGAGAGGTGCATTACCACAAATAAACCATATGTGAGAGGTGCATTACCACAAACAAAGCATATGTGAGAGGTCCATTACCACAAACAAACCATATGTGAGAGGTGCATTACCACAAATAAACCATATGTGACAGGTGCATTACCACAAGTAAATCATATGTGAGAGGTGCATTACCACAAGTAAATCATATGTGAGAGGTGCATTACCACAAACAAACCATATGTGAGAGGTGCATTACCACAAGTAAATCATATGTGAGAGGTGCATTACCACAAACAAACCATATGTGAGAGGTGCATTACCACAAATAAACCATATGTGAGAGGTGCATTACCACAAACAAACCAGATGTGAGAGGTGCATTACCACAAACAAACATATGTGAGAGGTGCAAACAGCGATTTAAGTTGGCGGCTTGGCTCTCATCAAAACATATTTACAGCACTCAAAATGTTGTCAGTAGCCACCTCTCAACATCTTACAGCAGGAAATCTGGACAAAGCCAAAAGTAAAACTGGGACAAAGGCCCAAAAGTAGGGACAGTTTTTTAAATATTTCTCTTACAAACCTAGAAAGTTGATAGAACAACAGATTTTGTATTAGCATGAATTTTCTGAAGGGTATGAAGTCTGAAACTCAAATGGCTGCCATAATTTCCTAAATTCAGTCTTTAATGATTTGCCACTAATTTGTCAGAAAACCATAATTTTATGTAAAATGACCAAAAATACGAGCCAAAAATCTGGACATTCTGCGAAAATCTGTACAGTTGATAGGTATGGTAGCCATACCCACTTTACACCATGTCATTCAACTAAAAACAGGCCTTTTTTATGCTGAGATACTTATGATGTTCCTTCCAAAGCCTCAAAGGCCACTGAGGTTAAATTTTGGCCATCAAATTCTTCAGTAGCTCTGGAGCACCCCACAAACTACAGTTTTATCACCACTCATCATTAAAACCACCCAGAGAAGTCCCTGTGCTGCACACCTAAGCCCTAATAGCCTTAGGGGCAGTCAAAGCACAAGGAAATGTCCTAGTTATAGCTGATTCCGAAGTTAGAGGTGCAGATACTCCATTCACTAGGCAAAGACAGGGTGAACCACTTCTTAGAAGCCTGGATATGACAGAGGATTAAGGTAGTCAAGGCTCTTCACCCCAAATACACCTACAGCATGGTTGTTCATCTGTGTGTGAATAACTTTAGACACACATCCTTGAAGCATATGAAGACACGATAGCAATCTCAGAGTACATACCCAAGCCTGATAAGAAGCTAGTCATGAGCAGTACTCTGCCTTCACGAAGAATGATGCCTCAGTATAAACAAAGGATTATTGACTTTAACTACTGACTTAGTTATTGGTGTCAGAAATGGGTTCCAGTGTGTGTCAGCCTGGAGTAAAATGGCTGACAGTCCTTCCCACTTTGACAAGGATGGCCTGAACCTTTTCTCTCAGTGCTTTTGTGGGCAATCCAAACTTGCTTATCTTCCAAACTCATTCAGGATACTAAAAAACTAGTACTTCACAATGCTAGACTCCTCAATAAGAAACCACACCCCCAAAAAGCCTTCCTGGTCTTAAAAAATATTGACACATCTGTCATTACTGAAACATGGTTCCAATGCAGTGACAGTACATCTTTCCTACCAGGTTTCAGTGCTCGTCACTCATTCGGACCTCCTACTTAAGGTGTCTCTGTAATCAGTGGTGGTGTGTCCATCTTCCTCAAAGACTCTTTTCACTTCTAGACTTATCCAGAGAGATAACATCCTAGAATCTATAAATAAGACCCCCTACCACAGTCTGGCCAGAGCTAGAACACCCTCCATGACACCCACAACCCATAAGGCATATCTAAATTTGGTCAAATCCCTCTATATCAAACATAATACTATTCTTGGAGATTTCAATTGTCCATCTATAAACTGGAATTCTTACACCACTACAAATAAATATGCTGAGCAGTTTCTAGACTTCATCAATGCAAACTCTAGATCAAATTGTACATTCCTCTACTAGAGGATAATGCAGCTGTACAAGAACTTACCATAACCATAGATATCCTACTGACCACTGTTGCACTATTCTAGCACTGACAGGGTTATCTTGCCAAGATAACTGAAGTCCAGCCGGTGTACGAAAGCCAAAAACATCCATATGGTCATACGTCTGATGTAAGAGTGACACTTGTGGGGGTATGGGTAGGGTAGGGGTACATAAGCAGATGTATGAACAGAAGATACTCAGATTATATGAGGTGAGAGACCTTGAGACATCTGAAGTAAAGTATAAAAAACAAAATATGGTTAGCTGGAAGGAGAGAAGGAGGAAACTGGTCATCCCCTTGCTCCACAGAAACCAAAAACATGAAAATTAGTTTGGCAGAAGGAGGACATAATGCAATAATGTAAGTGTGGTGAGTAGTACATATACAGTTATGGTAAGTTCTTACGCATCTATACTATGTCCTTCCTCAGATCACTGCTGCAATATTCCAATACTGATGGGTGATTCCCAAATCTTATCAATTAGAAGGGGGTGTACGGACCAGAGAATGGAGATCTGTCGACCAATTCTGATAGCACAGGCTTAGCAAAAGATGTTCTAGGTCCACAGAAAGCATCTACCCTGTAGTGCTTTGTGAAAAGTATGCACAGATAACAATGCAGCTGTTCCTACAACAGCCATGGAATCAATTCCTTTGAATAGAGCCCAGAGGAAGAAATTGCTCTAGTGGAGTGGGCCTTAACAGGAGAAGATAAGGACTTCCCATGGTGAGATTAACAAAAACTGATGGATTAAGAGATCCAACTGCCAACTGTTTACTTGGAGACAGGATTACCCAACTTGCCTTCCTGGAATGAGACAAAAATTTGATCGGTCTTCCTAATGCTTTTAGCCTTAGCGAAATAGAATCTGAGCTGTCTATGCACATACAAGGAGTGCAAAAGTGTTACACCCCTGTTTTGATGGTTTGGAAAGAAAGTAGGTAGATTAATAGCAGTCAAGAGACAACTCATTAAATACTTTGGACATGAAGGAAGGGCTAACCCTAAGAGACACCCTATCCTTAAAGAAAATAAGGAAGGGAGGAGAGGCCAAAAGAACTTGGAGCTCAGAAACCCTTCTGGCAGAGGTAAGGGCTACCGTTAAAATGGTTTTCCGAGAGCAGAATTTTAGAGTTGCTAAAGTCGCTGGTTCAAAACATGGCCAGGTAAGCTTTTCTAAAACAAAATTAAGATCCCAAAGAGGAGGGAATAACCCTCCTAAGTAGGTTCAGACAACAGATGCTCTTGAGAAATTGTTTAACCTCAATTCTTAAAAGCAAAAGAGGATTAAGGGCATACATGCAGAAAAGACAAATAAGTATGCCTTGAGGGAAGAATAGGCTAGACCAGCATTTAAGAGCTCACACAAGTAGGAAAGAATAGTGGGGTCTCTGCTTCTATCGGATTCTCATCTTTTATATCACCAGATAGAAAATCTTTCCCACTTGGAAATACAAGACTTTGTAGTTGTAGGCGTTCCTGCATACTGATGAACCTGAAGCATTGTCCTCAGAAAATTAATCTCTGAAAAGGATTAGAATTATATTATCCACAATGTCAGTTAAAAGCTTGCAAGCTGGTATGAAGTAGAGAACCCTTTATCTGCATGAACTCTTTGTAGGTTCATAGGTTTATACTAGGCTATCTGCCCAAGGGCATTTATAAGCCTAGCCCAGAGTTCTGTGGCTTTTGCCACCCCCTTAGTTTGGAGGATACTATGCCCATTATTTTGCTGTGCCTCTGTCAAGCAGTGACACTGAGATAATCCCTGGGGTATATCTGCGATCTCCCATCCATTGGTCAAGATTTCTCTTGAACAAAGCCAGCGAGGTGCTCTGCCTCACATGTACCGGGATTTTGTTCCACAGCATAGGGAGTCTCTGGGTGATGAATCTGTCCCTCCAGCATGTCCTATTAATAACCGTGTCAAGGTTTAAGTCTCTCGCCCTTGTAGTTCTGAGGGATCTAGATTTTTTGAGGTGAAGCATGTTCATCAATTCTGGGTTGGACATGGCCTTGTATGTCAGGCACAGATCACCTCTGAGCAGACGGTAAGCGACTGAATAGAGCTGGAGTTCCTTCGGTCGGGCAGCATAGGACATATTTTTGAGACCCTTTATCTTTTTGGTGAGGAATTTTTGGGGCCTTTCCAGTTGCTGCAGGTGTTGTGTCAGATACATTCCGAATGGGGCATTGTACTCCATCATTGGTCTGATGCGCGATGAGTACAGGGGGACGATGACTTCCCTTGATCTAGATGCGAATCCCTTCATGAACAGGTGGGCAATGTAGAAGGTCATCCTAACTACTTTGGCAACATGAGTGTCAAACGAAAGGTTACTGTCAACCTGGGTCCCCAGATCCCTGATAACCTCTTCTGAGCTCAGTGGGTTGCCGCCTATATGGTAGCTGGGGTAACCTTGTTTTTCCCAAAGGGTATGACTATGCATTTTTTGGCATTTAACTTTAGGCCATGGCTCTGGCACCAGTTATCCGTTTCTATAAGACCCTTCTGAAGGATATCTGTGTCAGATGTGTTCTCAACTATGGCGCCCAGTTTGCAGTCATCTGCAAATTTTGTCAGCCATAATCCTCCTGTGTTTGCTTGTACTTCTGAAAAGTAGATGCCGAACAGGAGTGGGCCCAGGACAGAGCCCTGTGGGACACCACTTGTGACAGGCTTTGAGTCTGACATGGCGCCAGCAACTCTGACCCTGTGGGTTCTGTCACTTAGCCAGTTTGTAACCCATCTTGTGATGTATGGGTTTACATTTAAGCTGATGAGTTTTTCAATGATACCTGAGTGGGGTATTGTGTTGAAAGCCTTTGCCAGGTCAAGGTAGGCTGTGTGGACTGCCTTTCCCTCATCAATGGCCTTGGTGACTGTTTCGAAAAAGTCAACCAAGTTTAAAAGGCATGATCTGCCTTTGACAAAGCCAAACTGGATCGGATCCAAAGTCTGCAAGTCCCCTATGTCTTTATTTATGAGTTCCATTATGATCCTCACAGAAACGGATAACTGGTGCCAGAGCCACGGCCTAAAGTTAAATGCCAAAAAATGCATAGTCATACCCTTCGGGAAAAACAAGGTTACCCCTAGCTACCAAATAGGTGGCAATCCACTGAGCACAGAAGAAGTTATCAGGGACCTGGGGACCCAGGTTGATAGTAGTCTGTCATTCGACACCCATGTAGCTAAAGTAGTTAGGAAGACCTTCTACATTGCCCACCTTATCATGAAGGGATTCTCATCTAGATCAAGGAGGTCATAGTCTCCTTTACTCATCACTCATCAGACCAATGATTGAGTACAATGCCCCATTCGAATGTATCTGACCCGACACTTGCAGCAGCTGGAGAGGCCACAAAGTTCCTCACCAAGAGGATAAAGGGTCTCAAAATCTGTCCTATGCTGCCCGACTGAAAGAACTCCAGCTCTATTCAGTCGCCACGCTGCTCAGAGGTGACCTTTGCCTAACATACAAGGCCATGTCAAACCCAGATTTGATGAACATGCTTCACCTCAAAAATCTAGATCCATCAGAGCCACAAGGGCGGAGACTTAAACCTGACACGGCTATTAATAGGACGTGCTGGAGGGATAGATTCATCACCCAAAGACTCCCTATGCTGTGGAACAAAATCCCGGTACATGTGAGGCAGAGCACCTCGCTGGCCTTGTTCAAGAGAAATCTTGACCAATGGATGGGAGATCGCAGATATACCCCAGGGATTACCTCAGTGTCACTGCTCGACAGAGGCACAGCAAAATAATGGGTATAGTTCCCCATACTAAAGGGGTGGCGTAAGCCACAAAACGATGGGCTAGGCTTGTAAATGCCCTCGGGCAGATAGCCTAGTATGAACCTATGAACCTATGAACCTATGAACCTATCCTCTCCATAGCTTTGCAGATCAGGCTTGTCAAGCTGATGGGACGGTAATTTCCAGGGTCAGTGGAGGCACCGCCTTTGTGAAGTGGGACCACAGTTGCCGTACGCCACTCCTTAGGCACGTATCCTGAGGTGAGGCTAAGATTAAACAGCTGCCCTAACTGTGGGTTTAATTCCTCATTGAGTTCGTGGAGCACACAACCAGGGACACCATCTGGTCCCATGGATGCTGTGTTTTTTGCCTTGGAGAGAGCAGTTCTCACCTGAGCGCTTGAGATGTTTGGGGGGTTACAATCCTCTGGTATAGATATCTCACCTTTTGGGGGGGAGGGGGGGGAGAAGTTTGCACTGAACCTGTCAGCCAGTAGGGTAACTTGTGAACATGGACACTGGCAAGATGATAAAGAAGGCTTAGTTGATGTTGTCTGGGCCAGAAGGGAGTTCCCAGCAGATTTTTGGTCATTCTTTTTTGGATTTTTAACAGACCCTTTGAGATAAAGGGAAGTGGTGGGAAGGCATAAAAACTTCCCCTCCCAAGATAAAGATATGGCAACCATCCTCCAAGCATTGGGACAAGGAATCCTGGAGTAAAAATAACCTGGGCTATCTGTTCTGAGTAGAGGCAAAAAGGTCCATTTGAGAAGTACCCCATTTGTGGACTATGACCAGAAAGACCTCCCAATTTAGTATCCATTTATGAAAGCCTTCCATGAACTGCTTTGGGAATCTGCAAGAACATTGTTCTGGGATAGAAGGTAAACTGCTTGTTGGGACAGATTTGTTTTTATAGCATGGTCATAAGCCAAAACAGCTATTCTGTAAAAATTATGAGATTTTGGTCCCACCCACATATATAATACACAACTGTTATGCTGCCTGTTAAAATCCTGAGGGGTCTTGGATTCCATGCGTGAGAGAAGACTTGTAAAGTTTACAGACAGCCCTCATCTCTTTTACACTAATGTGCTCTCTCCTTTGTTTGACAGTCCATTGACTGTGGACTGCCAAGGAACCCCAAAGCTTGATATGATGCAGTCTGAAGTCCCTGAGTGGGAACAGTTGCTTTGAATGGCAGACCTGGACTCAACTGGATCTGAGAAATCCACCACTGTGATTCTTTTTTTCAGAAAAGGCAGAAGAATCATCTGACTCTCGAGTGGGTGACAATGCTGGAACCAAAGCAATTTTAGACACCAGTAGATCTTCCTGAAGTGACGTATGAATGCCATGGAAGAAGCCTTCTCTGCATCACAGCTACATTTAATGGTGTATCTGGTCACCTGACCAAGCACAGAAAGAGCCTGTTGCTTAGTCTCAAAAACTCTGGTTGGTCAAAGTCTTATTCAATTCACCCAGCTTAGACAAAGTACAGTTTTTTACCTACCATAAATGTAGATGTTCGAGTGCTCATACAGTTGCAGTCATAACAGATGGGTTATCCTGCTGTCAGGCGGGTCCTTGGTCGGCTGAATTTCAAAGTATAGGTCTGGCGTCGGTTGTTGTCGCTTCTTCCCTGACGTCAGTGCGTCAGGGGTATAAAAGAGGCAGCTGACGCCATTTTGTTCAGTTTTTCTTGCCCGAGATGTCAGGTGCCCCCAGAAGGAAGGCAAACATAATGTTATGCAAAGATGCAATAAATCAAAAACAGTAGTTGCAAGCAAATACACCATAAAAGAATACCCTAAAAAGGTTATATGAAAAGTGTTTGTTATAAGGCCTGTCCTAAGAGGGGTTGGAGGGAGGGAAACCTGGACTGCAGCTGTATGAGCACTCGAACATCTACATTTATGGTAGGTACAAAACTGTACTATGTTCATCGTGCATACAGCTGTAGTCATAACAGATGGATAGAATCCCAAAGCTAAGTAAGGGTGATAGGCACTAAGTGGAACTAGGAGGGCTAGGATGCCCTGCAGGACTGCTGTGGCAAAGCCCGCTCTAGATTTTGAGTATAGTGGGAGGTGATACTGCTTGGAGAAAGTGTGCACAGAACTCCAGGTGGCTGCTTCCAAAATGTCCTTGGTACGGACCCCCCTGAGGAAGGCTGCAGAGGTAGCTGTGGCTCTGGTAGAGTGGGATCTGATGCATGCAGGCAGTTTTTCCATGAAATGAGTAAAAAAAGCATATGCAGTGGGCTATCCATTTTGAAATTGTCTGTTTGGAAATAGCCTTTCCCTGAGCACCTACAGCATAGGACACAAAGAGTTGCTCAGATTTCCTGAATGGATTTGTTCTGTCCAAGTAGTAACGTAGTTGTCTGTGAATGTCCAAGGAATGTAGTAGTATTTCCCCTTTGTTTTGTGGATTAGGATAAAAGGTAGGTAAGTGGATAGTCTGATTCAAAGCTACACTGGATACTACCTTTGGCATAAAGGTAGGATTGGTTCGTAAGGAAACTCTGTCCTGATGGAAAATGATGAATGGTTGCACAGCCATGAGGGCCTGTAGCTCCGAAACCCTGCGTGCTGAGGTGATAGCCAGAAGAAAGGCTGTTTTCCATGACAAGTACTGTAACTCTGTTGAAGAAGCTGGCTCGAAGGGAGGAAGGGTCAGCTTTTCCAATACGTAGTTGATGTCCCAAGCAGGGACTGGTGGTTTCCTTGGGGGTTTTAAATTCTTTGCCCCTCTGAGGAGCTGTCTTAAGAGAGGGTGAGAGAATAATGGAGGATCTGTGTTGTATTGTGCAGAAATGGCTGAAGCGTGGATCTTGATGGAGGAGAAGGAAAGTCCATTGTTTAACATCTCAGCTAGGTACTGTAAAATTTGAGGTATATTTATTACCCAAGGATTCTGTCCCTTTTCTAGATTCCAGGCACAAAATCGTTTCCATTTGGCGGAGTAAGCCTTTCTAGTAGAAGGTCTTCTGGCCTCCAAGATGACATCCTGCACCTCCTTGGAGAGGAGAAACTGTTGGGAAATCAAGGAATTCTCCATGCAGCTAGATTTAGAGTTTTGAGCTGGCTGTGAAGGGTTTTGTAGTTGTGCTGGGACAACAGAAGAGGAACTAGAGGTAGGATCCATGGTGGGGAATGTGTCAGGCTCCTCAGGAGCGGATACCAGTGTTGTCTTGGCCAGTCTGGAGCGATGAGAATAATTTTCGGCCTCTCTGCTCTGGCTTTTAATAGAACTTTGGCAGCAGAGCAAGAGGCGGGAAGGCATAGACTGCCAATGTTTCCCAATTGAAGGAAAGTGTGTCCACTTTTCAGGCCTGTGGATGATAGGTCCTTGAACAAAATTTTTTCAACTGGCAATTTCTGTGGGTAGCAAAGAGATTTATGTCAGACTGTCCCCATGCCTGAGTTATCTTTGTGAAAAGTTGAGGATGCAAAGTACAGTTTTGTACCTACCATAAATGTAGATGTTCGAAGATCCACATTGCTGCAGTCCTTACACTTGGGTAGTCCGCTGTCCTCGGTCGGCCCGAATATCAAAGTATAAGGCTGACGTCGGTCAAGGCGCATTTGACTGACATCAGGACGTCAGGGTACAAATGCGCATGACCGACGTCATATCCTCAGTCTTTTCTTGCCCCAGATGTCAGAAGACCCTAGAAATAAAGGTCAAACCAAAAGACAGCAAACAACCAACCAACCACCCTAACACTAATTATATGTACAATATATACAATATACACAATATGTACAACCCAACCCACACAACCACCTCTAACTACAGAGGGGAAGGAGGGAGAGTAAATTGGACTGCAGCAATGTGGATCTTCGAACATCTACATTTATGGTAGGTACAAAACTGTACTATGTTCTTCATCTCACATTGCTGCAGTCCTTACACTTGGGTAGAATCCCAAAGCAGAGGTAAGGGAGGATGGCTAACTACAAGGAAGCAGGAGCTGCCAAAATGCCCTGCAAAACAGCAGTGGCAAAACCAGCCCTGGATTTAGAGTAAAGTGGCAGGTGATAATGCCTAGAGAAAGTATGCACTGAACTCCAAGTAGCTGCCTCCAAAATATCCTTGGTTGCCTCTCCCTCAAAAAGCTGTTGAAGTGGCAGTAGCCCTAGTGGAATGAGGCCTAATCCCAGCTGGAATCTCCTTGCCATGATGGGAATAACAGAAAGCAATGCAAAACCCAATCCACTTAGAAATAGTTTGTTTTGACACAGGCTTGCCCTGAGAACTCAAAGCAAAAGAAACAAACTGCTGAGACTGCCTGAACCCTTTAGTTCTGTCCAAATAATAACGCAACTGCCTGTGTACATCTAAAGTGTGCAAAATCTTTTCCCCTTTATTTTGGGGATTTGCATAAAAAGTAGGCAAATGAATAGTTTGGTTTAAAGCCACACTAGAAACCACCTTAGGCATAAAGGAAGGATTAGTACGTAATGCTACCCTATCCTTATGGAAAATCAAGAAAGGCTCAACCGCCATAAGGGCCTGCAATTCAGAAACCCTTCTTGCAGAGGTAATGGCCAACAAAAAAGCAGTCTTCCATGACAAATATTTCAACTCAGAAGTAGCTGTAGGCTCAAAAGGTTGTAGAGTGAGTTTCTCCAACACAAAATTGAGATCCCAAGCAGGAGTAGGAGCTCTTCGTGGGGGTCTTATATTCTTTGCCCCTCTAAGAAATTGCTTGAACAAAGGATGAGAAAACAATGGTGGGTGCAATCATAGTGAGCGAAATTGCTGCAGCATGAACTTTAATAGAAGAGAAAGACAAACCTTTGTCTAGTAACTCAGTAAGATATTGAAGAGCCACACACAAATTAGGCTCAGAAACATCAAAATCTTTAGCTGCACTCCAAAATAAAAATCTCTTCCATTTGTCTGCGTACACTTTCCTTGTACTAGGCCTTCTAGCTTCCAAAATAACATTCAAAACTTGCTGAGGAAGTGGAGGCCCACTATGGTTCAAAACAGAATATGCCAGGCTGTTAGGTGCAGCGAGTGAAGCTTGACATTGAGCAAATGGCTGTCCTCCTGTGACAACAGGTGTGGAATCGAAGGCAAAGGCCATGGAGGCTTCCGTACTAGACTTCTCAGTAATGGGTACCAGTGCTGTCGAGGCCAATCTGGAGCTATTAAAATCATCCTTGGCTTGTCCTGTCTGACCTTTAGAAGTACCTTTGGGAGGAGAGGCAGAGGTGGAAAGGCATACACATGAAGATTGCTCCAATTGAAAGAAAGAGCATCCACTCTCCAAGCTGTGGGATGAAACCTTTTTGTGCAAAACTTTGGCAGCTGATGGTTTAGTGGAGAAGCGAACAGATCTATGTCTGGAGTTCCCCATGACACTGTCAATTTCTGAAATACATGAGGATCCAATTTCCACTCGTGGGGATCCATAATTGTCTGCTCAACACATCTGCTAAGGAGTTCTGTGCTCCTGGCAGAAACCTTGCCTGAAGATTGAGCTGTAAACTGAGAGCAGTCTCCCACAAAATCATTGCTTGCCTGCATAGAGGATAAGAATCGTTCCCCTTGCTTGTTGATGTACCACATGACAGTTGTGTTGTCTGTTAGAATCAACACCTGCCCTGGAAGAAGTAATTCCTTGAAAGCTATTAATGCAAACTGGACTGCTAACATCTCCTTCATGTTGATATGTAGATGTTGTAGTCTGGCAGGCCACTTGTCTTGTATCCACTTTCCATTTAGATGAGCTCCCCAAGCTTTGTCTGAGGCATCTGTCGTTAAAATCTGACTCGCCTCTGGCCGGGTCACAGAGAGTCCCTTGTTTAGGTGACATTCCTGAGCCCACCACATAAATTCCTTTTGAATGCAAGGTATTATTTGAATGACAGTGTCCAGATCCTGGCAGTGCTGTGTCCATACATCTTTGAGATACCATTGTAGCTTCCTCATATGCAGTTTGGCATTGGGAAGCACCAGAATACAAGATGCCATGAACCCTAAGGCTTGAAGGACTGTCCTTGCAGGCAGCCCGGACTGATGAGATAGTTGATGGAAGTAAAGGGATAGACTCTTTTGTTTGTCCGGGGTTAAAAAGGCCATCTGGGATGCTGTATTCAGTCTCACACCCAGAAAGCACATGTCCTGAGAGGGTACTAGACTGGACTTTATTTCGTTCACAGAATACCCCAGGCATCTTAGCACTGCTATCACATATTCCAAATGATGAAGAAGCTCTTCCTTCCTTGAGCCAGAATCAGGCAGTCGTCCAAATAAGGATAGATCTGTATTCCTTTTAGCCTGAAGAAAGCTATCACTGGAGCCAGAACTTTCGTGAACACTCTGGGCGCAGTAGATAAGCCAAAGGGCAATGCAGAGAACTGATAGTGAGAAGTCCCAGCTCGAAAACGCAGATACTTCCTGCAACTTAGTCTGATAGGAACATGAAGGTAAGCCTCCTTGAGATCCAAAGTTACCATCCAATGATCTTTGCCCAGCAGAGGTAAAAGCTGCTGCAACATCAACATTTTGAACTTGGGAATGTCCAGATAAGTGTTGAGGATAGATAAATCCAAAATTGGTCTCCACGTGTTCCCCTTCTTTGGTACTAGGAACAGGCGAGAATAAAATCCTAGGCCCACTTCTGGCATAGGGACCGGCTGTATGGCCCTATTTGGAGCAACAGAGAAACTTGCTTGTGAGCCTCTATTCTTTGTTGAGGAGGAACGTCTGGCATGCCTTTGAAAGGAGGCAAGGTATGGAAATAAAACCTGTAGCCGTGGTGTATGATATCCAATACCCATCTGTCTTGGGTAATTAAACTCCAATTTTCTTTGAAAAGTGCCAACCTTCCTCCCAAAGGTGCTGCCAGATGAGAAGGCTCTGGCAGCTGAAAAGGTAGGTCATTGGGTCTGTTTACGAAAGGACTGACCCCTGCCCTTACCCGAAGACTGTGCAGGAGAACTCCCTGTTCTAGGCCTGAAAGAGCCCTGAGCTCTGCCCCTACCACGTCTAGATCTACCCCTAGACTGGGAATCATAAGAAGGATACGTCCACCCCTTAGTAGGCCAATTTCTACTAAACTTTGGAGGCTGGACCTGCAAAAAATCCTTAACAGTCTGCATAGACTTAGCCTTGTCTTCCATTTTCATTAAAACTGCCTCAACAGGAGAACCAAACAACACGTCAGATTGCAAAGGAGCATCTAAAATCCTTGATTTAACATGGTCAGACAAATTCTGATCCCTCAGCCAGGCGTGCCTGCGAAGAACTGACCCAGTGGCAGCCACCCTAGACGAGGCCTGTACAGCATCAAAACCACATTGCAAAGAATGCTTACCCACCTGTTCAGAAACATGTACTAAATCTTGCAACTCTTTACAATCAATACCTACTGCCAGAGCATCAACCTTAGATTTCAATTGTGAAAGGAGATAGTTTTGGTATTTCAACATGTGAAACTGGCAATTCAAAGCCCTCATAGCAAGAGTGGAAGAAGTATAAACTTTCTTTCCCCATCTATCCAAGGCCCTGGCTTCTTTGTCTGCAGGAACCGGATTCTTTACAACAGAAGCCTTAACACCCTTAGGCCCCTGGCTAACAGTTTCTGGGTCTGCCCTAGGACTCTTAAAAAGAAACTTATGAGCTTCAGGCACCCTGTAATACCTATCCGGTTTAACAGGAGCAGGAGGCAAAGAATCAGGATTAAGAGAAGCCTCTGTAAAAACATCTTCCACTACATCCAAAACAGGAGGTATAGCCAAAGGCCTATGCTGGGGTAAAAACAAAAATTCCCTAAGCCTTTTCCTGGAATCAGAGAAGTCCTGACCTTCCCACTTAAAATGCTCCCTCATGGAATGAAGAGTTTCTGAAAAAGAAAAATCCTCAGGAGGAGAAGCAGAAGGAGTAGAATCATCCACATCAGAATCAGAATAAGGAGAGTACTCCTGTAAGTCTTCAGCCGAAGACTCTGAAACATCTGAAGCCTGCTCAAAACTCCCCAGCTCAGGCTCCACCCTAGGTCTCTTATCAGGAGGGGGCATAGAACCCCTAATCAAAGTAATCAAATCTTCGGCCATTTTAAGCATATGCTTCTTGGGCACAGTTCCAGAAGAACTAGGGTGACACCAACTGAAACTGAACCTGGCCTGCCCCTGGGAGAAGCCTTTGAAACAGAAGGAGAGGGCCTAGCCACCCTAGGAAGGGAGGGGAGTATAGTAACCTGAGAAGCCCCCTCAGCCTGACCTGCCTCCTGAGAGGCCACATCTTGCAATAATAAAGTCTCACCCTGGGAACACAAAGAAACCTCCGGTGGAACCACCGGCTCCACCGACACCTCTAAAGAACCGGAGTCCAGTACAGACGGTTCTTCTAGCCTAGGCTTAACTGCTTTGTCCTTGCGCTTCTTTGAAGAAGCGGGCGTCGGAGCATCCGACGGCATTTTATAATTGCACCGCTTCCCAAAGACTAACCTGGCACAATCCAACCTTCTCTTTATAGTGCGTTTATTAAATCTAGCACAAGAGCGACAGCCAACAACGTCGTGCTCAGGCCCTAAGCAAGGAATACACAAAGTATGATAATCTCTATGCGGTATCTGTTTCCCACAAGAAATGCAATTATTGACTTTTTCTGACATCCGGTAAATCACTGAGGCAAGAAAAACTAAAATATTCTAACGGGTACTTAGCCAACTTTGAACTCGGTCTGAAACTTCGAAATCGAAAAATCTCAGAACGCCAACCGGCACTTGCAATGCTGCTTCTGCATCGGACCATGCGGCAAAAAAGACTGAGGATATGACGTCGGTCATGCGCATTTGTACCCTGACGTCCTGATGTCAGTCAAATGCGCCTTGACCGACGTCAGCCTTATACTTTGATATTCGGGCCGACCGAGGACAGCGGACTACCCAAGTGTAAGGACTGCAGCAATGTGAGATGAAGAACATCTTCCATTCGTGTGGATCTGTCATATTTCTGCTTAGGTTGTCTGCCAGTGTGTTCTCCTTCCCTGGCAGGAATTGTGCCTGCAGTTGAATTTGCAATTCCAGTGCTTTGTTCCATAGGGTCATGGCTTGTCTGCACAGGGGGTATGAATGAGTTCCCCCCTGTTTGTTTATGTACCACATCACTGTGGTGTTGTCTGTCCTTATCAATAGCTGGCCTGGATACAGTAGGTCTTTGAAGGTCATAATAGCCTTTTGCACGGCTAGCATTTCCTTTTGGTTGATGTGAAGGAGCTTCTCTTTTCATGCCCATTTTCCCTGAATGCACTGATCTGTCATGTGTGCTCCCCAGGCATAGTCTGAGGCATCTGTTGTGATGATTTGAGTTGCTTGAGGTACACAGAAAGGAAGACCTGTGTTTCTTTGGCATGCTTGAGTCCACCACAAAAATTCCTTTTGAAGGCATGAAATGAGTGGGATAATTGTTTCCAAGCTGTGGCTGTGTTGAAACCATAAGTTTTTCAGGTACCATTGAAGTTTCCTCATATGCAGGTTTGCACATGGGATTAGTAGGATGCAAGATGCCATGAATCCCAGAGCCTGCAGGATTTTCCTTGCAGTTAGCCTGGTGTAAGTTGCCATTTTTCTGAAGTATTGAGACAGTTGCCCTTGCTTGTCTGGCGTGAGGTAGGCCATCTGGGTGGTTGTATCCAAGCTGGCACCCAGGAAAATTATTTGTTGAGAGGGTATTAGTTTTGATTTCTTTTTGTTGACTGTGTATCCCAGGAAGTTCAACAGTTTTATTACAAACGCCAGGTGCTGCAGTAGTATGTCCTTGCTGTCCGCTTGGATCAGGCAGTCGTCCAGATATGGGTAGATTTGTATCCCTTGTAGTCTGCAGAAGGCGATTACTGATGCCAGGCATTTCGTAAACACTCTGGGCAGTAGATAAGCCAAAGGGCAATGCAGAGAATTGGTAATGGGTTGAACCTGCAAGAAATATGAGGTATCTTCTGCAATCTTGCCTGATAGGGACATGCAGGTATGCCTCCTTGAGGTCCAATGTTACCAGCCAAGACTCCTTGCCCAGCATGGGAAGAAGCTGCTGTAATGTGAGCATCTTGAATTTTGGCACCTGTAGATATGTGTTTAGGATGGATAGGTCTATGATAGGTCACCAATCTTTGTCTTTCCTCGGTACCAGGAATAGTCTGGAATAAAACCCTTGACCTTGTTCTTTTGCAGGTACCTCTTGAATTGCTTTCATGTCTATGAGAGCTGAAACTTGTTTTTGTGCCTCTGCCCTTTGATTTTGTGGCAGGTTTGGCATGCCTCTCATTTTTGGAAGGGTGTGAAAGTGGAACCTGTAGCCTCTGTCTATAATGTCCAGAATCCATTTGTCTTTTGTAACAATATGCCAATTTTTTGAGAATAATGTCAATTTTCCACCCAAAGGTGCTGTCATTAAAGCTTTACTTGGCAGGTGTAGGGGGGAAGTCATTGTGTCTGTTTTCTAAAAGACTGTGATCTATCTTCTCCACCTCTTGGGGTTGGTGCTTGCCACTGTCTGGCTCTGAAGGATCCTTGAGGTTGCCCTCTGCCCCTTGGGCACCTGTATCTGCCCCTTTGAGGTCTATCTGTGGCTGGAAAGGACCAATTTTTTGAAGGACAGTTTCTGCTGAAACGTGGAGGCTGTACCTGCAGGAAATCTTTCACTGTTTCCATTGATTTAGCTTTTTCCTCCATTTTCTTTAGCACCTCCTCAGCTTTAACACCACACAATACATCTTTTTGAAGAGGTGCATCTAATAACTTAGCTTTGACATGATCTGGTAAGGTTTGCTCTTTGAGCCAAGCATGCCTAAGTATAATAGACCCCATAACAGCAGCTCTACATGAGGCCTCTAAAGCATCAAAACCACACTGCAAGGTATGTTTACCCACTTGCTCTGCACCATGCAACAAATCCTGCAACTCTTTTAAATCTGGTTGTTCTGGTTGTGTCATCTTGCTTTTCAGCTGAGATATCAAAAACTGTTGATACTTTAACATATGAAACTGACAGTTTAATGCCCTCATGGTTAAAGTGGCCGAGGTGTACACCTTTTTCCCCCACCTTTCTAAAGCTCTGATATATCTCTCTGAAGGTAATGGATTTTTAGCAGTAGAGGCCTTAATTCCCTTGGGACCCTGTGAAATTGTTTCTGGGTCAGCAGTATGGCTTTTATATAGGAACTGGTGAGAATCAGGAACCCGGTAATACCTGTCTGGTTTAACAGGAGCTGGAGGCAAAGAATCAGGATTAAGGCTGGCTTCTGTGTACACATCATCCAATACATCTAAAACAGGAGGGATAGCCAGAGGCCTATGCTGGGGGAGCAGAAGAAATTCCCTGAGCCTTTTCTTGGAATCTGAGTAATCTTGGCCTTCCCAGTGAAAGTGTTCCCTCAATGTATGCAGGGTTTCCCCAAAAGAGAAGTCTTCAGGGGGGGGGAGACCGAGGGAATAGACTCCTCTGCATCAGAGTCTTCAAATGGAGAATAGGCATAATCCTGGTCCTCAGATAGTTCTGAGGTAATAGAAGCTTGATCTGAGGAAGGGTAGTCTTCCTCTAATCTGGGCCTTTTGTCAGAAGGGGGGATGAGAACCCCTGATAAGAGTAATCAAATCCTCAGCCATTTTAAGCATCTGTTTTTTAGGCATGGTGCCTTGAGAGGGGGTCTGAGGAACCTGTTTTTGGTTTTCATGGCTGCTTTAGATTTAGTGAAGGCTTTAATAGAGAAGGAGGAAGGCCTGAAGACCCCTTGAGAAATGGCAGGCCTGTCTAAATTCTGAGTTTCCCCGCCAGGAGTGGCGTTGGGATCTGTAGTAGGAATGGGGGCCGAGAAGCCTGCGACCTCAGGTACTGAAGACACTGGTAATGCATTGTCATCGGTACTCAGGGGCTGCGTAGGCGCCTCGCTGATTACCGGAGAACAGTAAGTCAGCCTTAGCGTGGTTTCAGTAGGTGTTGCGGACCTCGTATGTCGGTCCTTATCTTTGCGTTTTTTGCTCAAAACTGGAGTCGGAGTATCCGACGACATAATATAATTAAATTTTTTGCCAAAAAAGTGAAGGGTGAACTCCGCCCGACGCTTAATAGTGCGCTTATTGAATCTAGCACAAAAACGGCAGGCCGAGACGTTGTGGTCTGGGCCTAAGCAAGGTATACAGAAAGAGTGGAAATCCTTATGTGGTATTTGCTTCCCACATGAAATGCAATTATTAACTTTGTCTGACATTGGTCTGAGGCAAGAAAAGTTTCCCCAACGGGGTACTTAGCTTTCAAGAAGACTTCGGCTGAAATACTTTCATAAATCTCAGGAGCTGGCCGACCGGCACTTGCGAACTGCTTCTGCTTCAGGCACGGCAAGAAAGACTGAAGAAAATGGCATCGGCTGCCTCTTTTATACCCCTGACGCACTGACGTCAGGGAAGAAGCGACGACAACCGACGCCGGACCTAGACTTTGAAATTCGGCCGACCGAGGACCTGCCTGATGGCAGGATAACCCATCTGTTATGACTGCAGCTGTATGCACGATGAACATCAGGTATTTGGTCATTTGGGTCTGATAATTCAAGGATCTGAATGCCAGAGTGGCAGATGTGTAAACCGTGTTACCATATCTGTCTGTGACCCTACTGTCTTTGTTTGAAGGCAAAACATTCGCAGCAGGCAAAAAGCATACAAGGCTTGTCAAGCAACACAGAACAAAACTGAAGGATTCACAAAAGTATGTTTGTAGAGCAAGTTAAGACCTTCTAACACTCTATAAACCCTACCACAATTCTTAGGGGCTTGAGATTGAGAACTGGAAAAGGTAGAAGTGAATGTAAATTCATCTAGGAAGGCCTCCAAGACTGAAGGAACAAGGGCTGGTACAGGAACCATACTTCCAATAACTTATATTAATTCTTCTGCAAATCAGATACTTGTCTAGATTCACATTTAAAATGCTGCATCACTTTTGTAATGATCTCCCAAAAGAAATTTCCTCAACAGGAGAATCAGGGGATAAGTTATCTTTACCAACAGAAGCAGTCTGGTCTGGAAAGTGGATTTGAAACGAATAAGCTAAAGGGAGCGCTCATTTGAATCAGACTCTTTCTTCTCATCAGGAGTGTATTCGTACCATCTCTTCTGAGATGGGGTAAGAGGAAGAAAAACAAGGAAGGGGCGTCAGAGACCAAATGGCCTTGTATAGGCCCTGTGAACATTCCATCCATTCCTTTTCTTGAGACATTTAAGGACAAACATTTTTGCTTTCTGTTTCTCTGTCTTAAGGATGACGTCTGCCTTCACATAATGGGGCAGTCCAGAACCACAGCGGACCTCAATTAAGGATCCTGGCACCTCTTCTCTAATCAGGATTTGAGGAATGCCCTTCTATCTGTTTGAAATAACCCTCGTTTCCCCCCTTCTCAACTGCACTGATGTGTACAGTCTCATCAGACGTAAATATGCTTCCAGTGGGATTATGGTAGGGGAAGCCTGAGAAATAATCGGGTGTTCCTTAGGTTCCTACAACACCACAACAGGTATGTCTGAATCTGACTTGGCAAATTGTTCAGACCTAGGCTTTTTGAATTTCTTTGATGGTGTGAGTGGACTGTCAGATGTTGAGGGTTCTGCAGTTTGTTTCTAAAATAAGTATTTAGCAAAGAACAATGTATACGTAGGGTTCTTGGAATAAACAACTGACAAATCTGATCATTTTTACAGTCGTCTTCAGCCCCAAGACAAAATAAGCACTAGGAGTGGAGGCCCTTGTGAGGAATATCCCTACCACAATGACACTCCCCTCTCTTAACTGACATCTAACAAATCATATCACAAAGATATAAAAAAGGAAGGTTCCTTAATGGGGTACTTATCTGAATAAGCGAAGGCAGAGGTAATAGGCAACAACCAAGCTAACAACAGATCGATGGGTGCGAGACCTGCATTCAGACTCGTGACAAAACAGTATGAGGATCTTATATTTATACATCTGTTTATGTACCCTTACACCCAAGGGCTTAGGTCATACGTCAGACATATGAATGTTATGGGAGGTTTTGGCTTTTTTAACTGACCGGATGTCAGGTTACCTTGCTGAGATAACACCATCAGTATCAGAATACAGCAACAGCGATTTAAGGAAGGACATCAAATGTTTTGGATTTGGTCATCACAAACATAGTACCATGTGCTCTGGACTATAGCCATACCTTCTTTAGATAGGTCTGACATTACACAGCGGTTCTTACCAATGGAACAGAACCACCCAATACAAACCTTACTACCTTCAGAGACTTTGCAAAGGCACAACTCACTTCATCTGCAAGATGTTTAAAGGAGGTTCAAGAGACCCTTTCCCCCGAAGACCAAACAGCATACGCAGCCACATTTGCAGGCACTGTCTCTTCTCACCTCTATACTTACATCAGTACTGTAGATCAATGACAATCCTTAAAAATACTATGCCAAGTTTAGGAACAAACCTCTTTGGTGAAAGCCTAACATAAACAAGCTTTATAACAGCTAACAAAAAAAAATACTCCCTTAGGAATAAATTTAAAACTATCCACTTTCTAATTAACCTGAAGAACTTGTACAAAGAGCTTAGAAACAAAATCAAATCTTCTAAAGCTAAGTATGAAAAAAATCACCATGTCTGTCAAGGATAATCACATGCCCCTCTTCAACTATGTCTGCAACCATAATAGCAATACCAAACACTACTCAGAAGTGAATCATAACAACAATGTACCAACACTGTCTCAGCTACTGGAGACAGTGATGGTACAGTAACAATCAAATTTAGTTCAGAGTTCTTCACCCACCTCTACTTCGCCCCCAGAACAACAGCCCATGTCTACGTATATAGTTTGTGCTTCTGTACTTTGAGGATTATCTATCTTTGTTACTTATGTTGTCGGTGAAAGCACATCTGTACATATCTCCAATCTTAGCATCGGCTTCTGGTGTGTAAAGCTTTTTTAACAATTACAAATGGGAAAAAAACAATAAGCCAGTGTTTACTATGAATTAATCTGTAGATCCTGCACAGATTTCCTTTTTTTTTCTCAGTAAAACACACCAGTACAGAATTATTAATGAGCGGTTACACAAGGAAAAATGACAAACTATGAAACAGTAAAAAGCAATTTCTGAATAAAATGTTCCATGAGGTGCAAAATGAGGTATTTGAGAATGTAAGACTCAGGCATTATATTCACTCCAAGCCTTTCTACATTTTCAGCAAACCCGAACAGTGTCAGTAAATTAACGCTTGAAATAGGGAGATTTTTTTCCTTGTTATAAACCAGGTAATAATAAAGACATTTTTCAATGAAGAAGCTTTTTCAACTCTCATCATAACTTTAAGACATAATTTCAGGAAGACTATTATAAAAGATTAGGTGGTAATGCCTCTCAAACACTTCATCTAAAAATAACTCAGATCTGCAACCCTGAGGTGGCAATTCCTTTCAGACTGCTAAACCATCTAGACAGTCATGTAAACTTGCTCAAGAAGTGAAAGGAAATAGGATTAAGTCGAGGAAAGACAATTTCTCATCGCCATAGCAACCTGAATTTCTAACACATCACTTACCGTTACCAGAAGCTGGTGCTCCTTGGAAGCAAAGCAGAAAACAAAACAGAACAGTGATTAGATGGCAGTAATAACACAACATCAGTGTGCTGTTAACCAAAATACATCACTTTAGGCACTCTGCATTCTGCATCGCTAACTGAAATTCCTTTTGAGATTAGGGCCTATATTCCTTTTAAAATAAAGATTTTATAGTTTTCTGTTATTTTTCAGCCTTGCCCAGACTGCAATACTTGCTATACTGACTAGAGGTCTTCTATATCATCAATTTTAAATATTTAAAGGACAACTTTCTGATTAGAATAAGTTGACATTTGAGTAAAGTGTTTTTTATTCTGTTCTGTCCAAACCCAAACCTGTCAAATAAAGAAAACAATTAGTTTTCTCCTATTTTTCCTTTCTGTACATCAGTTTACAATCTTTGTGCACTGTTTTAACTGCAAAACCTCACATTTATTCCTACTAGCGTCTACTATTATCATCTGTTACCTCACAGTATCCATCTCATAATCATGAAGAAAACTTTACCAAACCTGTTTAGGCCACTGATTTCATAATCAAACCGGGTCACCAGAATGTATGGAAACTGCTTAGCTTAAGAATTCTCACTTACAAATGAATTATAAAAAGATCAGTACTATGCAAACTGACACAATCTTTACAAAGGGGAGGGTTTTTAAAAAGCAAGTCATTTTGAAGATGTTTGTAGCAGAAGAGTTAAACCTGATAAAACTAACAAAAAAGTCTATTTAGTAATATGGTGTTAATAAAATGTAGTATGGTTAGGCAAAAGTATCTTCTGACACACTAGTACTGGTCATACACTGTTTTGTGCAACTTACTTTTCAGCTTCTTTGGCATTCTTCTGTCATACACTACCCCTGACACTCTGTGCCAGTTGGCTGCAGCCCCTCTGAGTCGTCCTTTGACCTCCTCATTCATACTTTCCTTCTCAACCACCCCTCACCGACAGATGAAGCTGTTAACCTGTTCCACTATCTTCTCTTATATCTCACTTCTCAGGTTCTTCTGATTTCCCCCATTTGCTGCCATTACAACCGTCTCACCTCTACTCAGTTTTGCTTTGCTGAAGTTCTTCTTCTGACTCTGCTTGTAATGTCACACTGTCTGCATACAAGATCTTTTTGATCTGCCCCCTACTGCACATTTGCTAATATAGTCCATCACCAGCATGAGCATCAGTGGCTTCAAAGCTGAACCCAGATACACACTCACTTCCACGGAGAACCATTCTGTCAGTCCAAGCACTGTTTGTGTTTGTGTCATTGGGTCCTTGTGCATTGCTGCACTAATTCTACCAATGTTTCAGGGACCTCAAACCAATGCAGGACTGCCTAAATCAGGTTTCATACGAACCTGTCATGAGCTTTCTCCAAGTCTAGGGATGCCCAGCTGGACTCTTTTGTCATCTGCACTGTTACCTCCAAACTCCCCAAAAGAAAACATGAATATCACAACTCCTAATACAGTGCATCAGTTGCTACATCTGCTGCTGGCAGGAACTCCTACCATAACTAAAATATTTTGCTACCACACCTTTGCAATTAAACTGACACACATGCTCACTGTAAAGTGGGGTGCACTACCTGCTTTGTCAGTTCTTATCACTTTATGTTGTACTATGCGGATTCCTTTCACTAGTGTCAGCTTTAATACCAACTCCAATAAAAAATGCATCATCATTGTGTGTTCTAATATCACTTTATTTTTCAGACAACAGACCTTTGGTTTGCCTGACCTGCTGCTACCTTCAGTATCCATACCAGTAACTACATATTTTATTACTAAAGAGTTCTGTATTGGTAGTACATTACATGACCAACGGAATCCCCCACAAGGAAATATGTCTGTATACAGCAGTGGATGCATGCCTTTCGATATTATGTCACCACTATCTTAAGGAAGAATATTCATAAGCAATATATGCATCAGTTTTGCTTTAAAATAAATTATCAGGATAACCAGCTGTCAGCAGCATTTTGGATAAATACATACACATAACACTGACACTGCACTGACAGTACATTTTTACCTATAACTTGCACATAGTCAGTATGTGAATGATCACACTATATGCTCATCTTTATGACTGGCAATACAAGGTTCTTAAATGCCTGAAATGTATTGTTCGGTGGGGAACAGAAATGTTAAATGGGAGCAATACCTAGCTAGGAAAGAAGGACAACAGCTTTATCAAAAATATTTCCATGCAGTTTCTGACTACCATATACATGGTATGTTAATGTTCCTTAAAAACTAGCATGTGCTGCAGTGGTCATTCTCTACTCATGGTACGTAAATGTTCCTGAAACCTAGCATGTACTGCAGTGGTCATTCTCCTAGTACCCCTCTGCCCTCCTCTTCTGAAATGTTATATGTCTGGGTTATTGGATCTGATGCTCTCCAACTTCCAAAGACTTCAGCATGCCTGGCTTTGCCTCCTCTACCTATAACCCACCCCCATCTCCAAAGGGAGAAAAGACAAAAAAACTAAGGACCCCAAGAAAACAAAACAAGCGATCTCCCCCAGCTCAATCATCTCTTGAATAAGAAGAAAGACACAAAGGTAGAGGCGGGGGGGGGGGGGGTTAAACCAAAAAGTAACAGACAACACAGATCTAGTGTTATGGTGAGTACACAACTTTCATATCCTATATTGTCTTTTCCATTAAACCTGTGGGTCAGAGTCCCCAGCCATATAACACCCTAGGGTAGTCTTATGTGGATATTGTATAATACAGTGACCCAATCAAAGATGTAGACCTCAACTGGATGTCTAATTTGTAGTGGGATGCTAACATGTGATGACCCACCCAAGTGGCACAAACGTGTTCTAAAGCAGCTTTAGAGGAAAAAACATAGAAGTAGTCATAGCTATGGTAGAATGACCTTAAGGTTTGTGATGCAAAGGTTTTCCCTTTAAACTATACCCAAAGGAAATACAATTAAATGACCATTTACATATAGTAACCTTCAATACAGGTGCACCCAGTCAAAATTTTAGAAAAAGAAACATATAACAGATTAAATTTCCTAAAGGGCTTTGTTACATCCAAATAAAACCTTAATTTCTTATGGATATCAAGACAATGCAGCCTCTATTGGAAAAATTGAGGGAAAAAATACTAGAAAATGAATGGACAGGCTCAAATTAATCTCTAACACCACCTTAGGCAAAAAAGGCAGGATCTGGTCAAACGGGCACTCTGTCTCCATGAAAGACCAAATAAGGAGGGATAAAACAGAGGACCTGTATCTCTGACACATGTACAAAGGTTCTTTTGAGAAAGGTCTTTGGGATCTTAAGGGCAGCCAATGGCATATTATCCCTACCAATATGAAAACTGAATACAGTTGCCAATTGCACTTTAATAACTGAAGAACTGGACCCATAGTTAAATCCACAAGAAAGTCCATGATGGCCTCCAATGGTACTGAAAAAAGATCCAAGCCCTGAGAGCTAGCACCCAAGATGAAGCACTTCCACTTACTAGCACACACCTTATTAGTAGATATCTTTTTTATGAAGAAGTTAACATGTACACGACTCTGACTGAAAGACTGGAATTCCTGACCAACAAGGGAAGTGCAGAAACCAAGCAGTTAACATGAGCGTAAGAAGGCTGAGCAGATGTAGGTCTGCAGGGTGAGAAATCAGATCCGGATTGGGATCTAGGACCCAAGGAGGGTACCTTAGGAGTGGGTAAAGAAATGGGAACTGCATTTGGTGAGGCTAAAAGGAAGCAATGAGGATTACAGTTGCTCTGCAATGGGCCACTTTCTGAAGAAACGTTATTATTATTGGGGCCAGAGGATTCTCATATAGAAGACCTAGGGACCAAGCATACAGGACAGCATCCATGGGTGACTGTCCCTGGGGGTAACCAAGGCATAATAGCTACTACAGTTGATGCTGGATGGGGAAACAAACAGGTAGCAATACAGAGTGCCCCAGTGCCAAAAAATCCAAGCAGCAACCCTCAGATTCAAAGTCCACTCATGTTACTGCTCAAACTGTCCACTAAGATGTTGGATTTCCTTGCATTGTGCATTACAATCAGAAACCACTAAGAAAAAATTGCCCATTGCCATACCCTCATGATCTCCCAACAAATAGGGTAAGAATGTGTTTCCCCAAGATTGTTCAGGCACAAGACCACCTACATATCATCTGTCTGCAAAAAATCACAACCTTGGGGAGAACATCCTGAAGATCCTGCAAAGTGAGGAGGACCACGCTCATCTCCAAGACACTGATGCGCAAGTTTACCTCAGTAGCAGACGAGGTCCCCTGGATAGTCCTCCATTCAGAATGCCTCCCACACCCCAAAAGATATGCATTCATTGTGACTGCAGACTGAGGAGGGGGAAGAACAAATGGTCTCCCAGTGCACACCAAGGGAGACTCCAGCCCCACTTGATCTGATCTTAACAAATACTGGTTAGAAAAATGTCAAAGTCAAACAGATGAGTTAAGTACAACCACTGTACCACCAGAGTCCAGTGTAGTGCCCTCATGTGATACTTGGCCAAGGGAACTAAACAAATGGTGCCCACTGTGTGGCCCAAGAGCCAAAGAATAAGATAACAGGAAGCTTTCCTGTTAGAAATCAAGTAACCTGCCAGATTCTGAAGGTTCAACATTCTGGACTCTGGAAGTTTTGGAATCTAGGAGACTGTGTTCAAATGGAGAATGGACTTTTGATAGCCGACTGTGATTCCTACAGAACTGCACAGCTGGAGTAAGGTGTTCCTGGCCTTGACTAGGATGCTCTCATGGGGGCAGTTAGGAGCAAATTGTCCAGGTAAGGAAAGACCTGGAACCGCTGCAACCTGAACCAGGCTGGTACTACCACCATACACTTTGTGAACACCTGGTAGGGACAGTGGTAAGACTAAGGCAGCACTTTGAACTGGTAATGGATGGCCCCCAGAAGGAAGTGCAGAAATCTTCTGAACTGCCTTGCAATCCTTGTATGATGGTAAGTGTCCTTGAGGTCAGTCAAGCACATCCAATCGTCTTTACTCAAAAGAGGTAGAATGGACTCCATCACAAGCATCCAGAACTTGGCCTGCACTGCAAATTGAATCAACTATCTCAAATCTAAGATTGGACAGAGGTTCTTGTTTTTCTTTGGAACCAAAATGAACCTTGAGTATACCCTGGATCCTCGTTGGTCTGGTGGGACCTCTTGGATAATGCAAAATCCTAGCAGCTTCTGAATTTTGATGGCTGCCACTCTTCTCTGATGGGGTGGAACTTCTGGAAGACATTTTGAAGTTAAACTTAGAACCTGTAAAACTGGAATGGAATATCCTCTGGATATGGCACTTACCACTCATGTGTCTGATGTGGCGGCCTTCCAAGCTTGTGGGTTTAGAGCCAATGAACCTCTGACTGTCTCCAAAGCAGGACAGTCGGGCACCCTTTAGGATCAATGAAAGGGCCTCCTATATAAAGAAAACAAGTGTCACTGGGAAGCAATAAAGATTAGCCCAAAGCTTGGCTATAATTATATAAAATATGCTGGTGCTGTTCTGCCCTGTCTCAACACTGAGACCAAGTGGGGGGATGACCCTGAAACTGGAATTGTCAAACCCAAACCACAGACTCCTACCTCAAATAGTCAGCCCCGAGGGCCACTTGGCTTCTACACCACTGGACTCAATGAAACCAAGGTAGGAAATGGAACTGAAATCAGCCAAGCCTCTGGATCCGATTCTTCGGAAGAGAAAACAATCAGCTCTAAAGACCTCTGATCCGTAAGGCCCAAGGAAGGAAACCAAGGTACAGGGAATGAAGCTTTGGGGCAACAGTCCAGAGCCAGTGGAATGAGGCCAACTTGATCTGTGCCTGTAAAAAGGACTGCATCAAAAGCTCCATTTCCCATGTTTATAAGCTCCCAATGGACCAAGATGACTGAACTGAGGAAGCCACCAAGGGAAGCTTGGAAGATCGCCAACCAGGCAACAGACCCAGCTTACAGATAATGGCCAGAGAAGCTCAGATCCAAGGTGGAGACAGGAAGGATTCTGGAGAAAACTCCTGTGGATTAGAAGCGAAAAAAGGAGACAAGGTCCACCTCAAATGAGGTCCCCTTGCCAGTAAACAGCTTGGCACTCTAACGGCAGCGGAAGAGACCTTGCCAGCAAATGTAGCCAAAGGAGTCCAGCTCCTAGGTAACAGAGCCAAAGGAGATCTTCTCCAAGTTAAGGGAACCAAAGGAGATTGGCTTCGAGACACCATCCCCAAAAGCTATTGGCTCTGAGGTGTCAGAGCCAAAGCAGAGCCCAGGCCACCATTAATTTGGAGGGTCTTGGGACCTTCAGATCTGGTGAAACGGAAACAGCCACAGCAGAAGAGGGGACTGATCACATATAGTTCCCCTTGGAGACTTTGGAGTCCTTAGCACCCTGTTTTTGAACCACGTTGTCTCCTTTGCTAGAGGAAGCCAAAGAAAATACCCAAAAGAAGGACAACCTTCAGCATCAGCTTAGCCCTCCTCTCATCAATGGCATGAGAGACAAAGCCCTCTCAAACAGCACAAGGGGAATCAGGGCCCCAAGGCAACAGATGCACCTCTCATTGACATCCTGAGACAGAAGCTTATGCTCACAAGAAATGCACTTTTTAAAGCCCTAATCTGTAATAACTACCTAGCCTACACCTATTAAAACTAATCTTAGCAAACACAATTAAACACCACAAAAATACCCCTAATGGTAGGAAAAATAACCTATTAAGAAAAAAACACTAAACTTATCACTATCGCAACACACGAGCTAACTCTAACAAACTATCTAATACAAATGGCAAAAAAACAAGGAAGAGGCACTAACACTCTCAAAATACACTTGCAGAAAATAATGTAGTGAGCTGAGCTGACTGAGCTGAATACAGATCCAGGCATTGCAAGTTCATGTCACCAGTGACTTCAGGCTGAATTCTGATCCAGGCATTACAAGTTCAAGCAGGGAGACATAATATCACAACAAGAGTTTTCTTGCCTCTCCCTCCTGGGAGGAAGTAGTAGGCTGTTCACTGTGCAAGTCATCTGTCAAGAAGTATTGGATAAGCCATAGCATAGTGATGTAAGAAAATGTGGGTCTGACACTCCTGTACCCTGAAAATATACTATTCCATGAATTAAGTACACAATTATGGCTTTACTGCAAGTTGTATGATTTTATTTATTTATGATTTGTTTACTGGGAAAGTCTGACTTGGAACAACATCTGCTTGATGGTACTTTTTGTGCCCTTTTGTTTTCATGTGCATATAAAAGCACTTCTTACTGATGATACTGAACTTGTGTTCCTCAGAAATTAGGTCCCATGCTCTCTGTTACTTGATTGTTGCTGTTGTTGTTGTGTCTTTCAGCTTTTCCCAGTTAGGGGTCGCCACAGTGGATCTCCAGTCCGCTAATGATTGGGAGTTGATTTTAACATGCTGAGTTGCCGGGCCTAACGCACAACCTTCAACAAAGTGGTACGCCCATTCACGCATGTCTCCACAGTAGACGCTCTAGCTGAGAATCGAACGGGACAACGTCTTGCTGTGAGGCGACAACGCTACTGCAGCACCACCACCACGGATCATTCCCTGTTACTTGATTGTCCATGTTGTTAATACTACTGTTAGTTTTTCCGGTAATGGTTAATATCCACTAGATATAATTACCTCTTCTGAGGGGGGCACCAGTCTGATTAACTGCCTTGCAGAAATCATGCTGTATGGCTACTGAGGTTGTGAAAATGAAACTGAGGTCAAAGGCATGAGCACATCTTTTGTCTATGCATGCAACTTCTAAGTCATACTGCAAAAGCCAAAGCCAGCCTCCAACTTGCAGGCAGAATCTACTGAAAAGAAAGTGCTCCTTATCACTGAGCAGAGAAGTCAATAAAGAGCAGATACTGAGCAGCGTATTGAAGGTGATACCTTTCCAAGAGTTGGAAGGCAGAGTAAAAAAATGATGACCTTCAATCAATCTTTAATCATGTGGTTTGAGATTTCAATTACGGAAAATGCTAAGAACAAGATATTCTTCTCATCAGTTTAATTTGTGAGTTTAGCATAACAGTTAAAGGGGTGGGTTTGGCATAATGGTTAAGGTATTTAACTTACACTCACAAAGTACAGAGTTTGATTCTGAACTTGGATTATTGTCCATGCTTAAATGGCCCTTCTGGAAAGTCAGCCTTATATTCACCTACGAAAGATGAAGAGACTAAAATGACAAGAAAGGTATAGCAGGCTACATAAAAGACCACACAAAAAGCAAATCCAGAGGAACTCGCTGACAGGTACTCCAGGTACAATAAAAGCACGTTTCAAATGAGACTGTAAAATGTTGTTTAAGTGTTCTTCTTAAAAATCCACTTTTCGTCGAGCGACTTGTGCTCAACTTCCTCAGAACTACGATACAGTCAACAAATCCAAAACCATATATAACATTTCAATGTTCTTTAAATCTCGTGTCTTCCGCTCATGTGACTTAAACTACAACAGGTATTGGCTCTCTGTTGCCTATAATGAATAATACATGAGTTAACAATTAAAAATTAAAAATTCAGACGCCAAATAAAATGTTAAAATATACGCATTCAATAGTCCTACAGTGACTCATTATAAATGTATTGCACACGTTGTTACTCTCCTTATATATGTGTACACTGATGTTGTATTAAGTAAGGATTACCAAACTAGGTCATTTGTAATGAAAATTTACTGTAAGGAAACTTACTCCAACTCCTTTTTGCAGTATTCCAGTTGTCACCCTTCACACCAGAAGAAATCAGCAGTGAAGGGCCAACTGGTAAGAGCTGCAAGTATGGTTTCAAGAGAAAATGACTCTGAAGAAGAATGTGATATACTTTTCACATTCTTCATCCAGAGGGGTTATCCAGCCTCTTTAATCCAAGATTTAACTAGAGAAGTTAAATCTGAAGGTAATGCTACTCAATGCTAGAAGTATAAACCTCAAAATGCACTCTCTCGAGGCACTCCTAAAAATGGAGAACATCGATATCTGTGCAGTAACTGAGACCTGGTTCAAGGCTCCAGAGAGCACCCCTGCAATACCAGGCTACAACTCTTACCACACTTTTCCGCCACCAAACCAGGACCGAAACACTAAAGGTGGAGGAGTGTCAATATTCACCAAGGATATTCACACCGCCAGGCTAGTTGGCCAACACAATGTGTCTGAAATTCTCCAAGTGCAACTAACACTAGGTAAGACTGCAATCCAAATTGTAGCTTGCTACAGATCCCCCACCATACCCCAAGATTCTCACTACACCTTTCTAAACATACTGGAAAATATTAAGATAGAACCAAACACCCTAATACTGGGTGATTTTAACTACCCTGCCATTAACCGGGAAAACTACTCATGTCCCAACACCTTTGCACAACGGTTCTTGGAATTCATAAATTCCAACGCCCTGGATAAACTAATCCATAGTCCCACCAGGGGCTCCAATATCCTAGACCTGGTCATTACCAACATGGGAAATCAATGCTCCATACCTATGGTCACCCCCCTCGTTAGTCAGGTCTGACCATAAGCTAATCACCCTTAGCATCCACATCCCACCCCCCAGTAAAGAAACCACCATAAAAAACTTCTCCAAAGCCAACTTCATGCTACTCAAGTCAGAAGTGACAAACTTCATGACACCCATGCTGACGGGAACTGAAAGTTCAACTGCTGAATCCTACACTAAGGCACTGCACGAGCACATCCACTCATGCATGAATCGTGGCATCCCAAATAGAACCAAAATGTTCTCATCCAAAAAAAGGAAGCCAATCTGGTGGTCCTCTGCCATAAACAAACTTTACAACAAAAGGAAGAAACTGTTGCAGAAAAGGGGAAAATCCCAGGATGCAAAAAACTCCCTTACTAGCCTCAGTAAGAAACTGAGATGCCTCATAAAATCCTCCAAAGCTAGTTACGAAAATAAAATTGCCAAAGATTCCAAAGACAACCACAAAGCATTCTATAACTATGTCAAGAATCTAAATGGCAATGCTCAGATCTGCTCTGAGCTAAAACAGAATGACATTAAATATACTGATCAGAAGGATATTGCCAATATCCTGGCAGATCGATTCAGTGCCAACTTCACCCCCCTCTCACCCCTAAATGGCCCATCTCAATACCGGAAGATTGCCAAATTCCAGTAATAACGGCCACACAGGTACAAAACGCACTCTCTAAAGCCAAGAATACAGCATCCATGGGACCAGATGACATCCCGGGCTGTGTACTACATGAACTACAATATGAACTGGCACCTCACCTAAGTGTCATGTTTAATCATAGCCTCACCTCAGGTTTCGTGCCCACTGAGTGGTGCAGAGCTACAGTTATCCCAATCCACAAGGGGGGATCCACCTTGGATCGCGGAAACTACCGTCCCATCAGTCTGACAAGCCTTATCTGCAAGGCCATGGAGCATATTATCATGGAACTTATAAACAAAGACATTGGCAACCTTCAAACACTGGACCCCACCCAGTTTGGGTTTGTGAAGGGCCGATCTTGTCTCCTGAACCTGATTGACTTTTTTGAATCAGTCTCCAGAGCCATGGACAAGGGTAAGGTGGTCAACACAGCCTATCTAGACCTTGCCAAGGCCTTTGACACCATCCCCCACTCTGGAATCATAGATAAACTTACTAAGTTGGGCATTAATCCCTATGTCACCCAATAGGTTGCTAAATGGCTTACTGATAGAACCCACACTGTAAAAGTAGCTGACTCCAAATCCAGCTCCAGAAAAGTGACAAGTGGAGTACCTCAGGGTTCAGTCCTGGGGCCGCTCTTGTTTGGCATCTACTTCTCTGAAGTACAGGTCAACACTAAGGGACTCTGGCTAACAAAGTTTGCAGATGACTGCAAACTGGGAGCCATTATTGAATCCCCAAATGATGTGGATACTCTACAAAAGGGCCTTACAGAAACAGATGCTTGGTGCCAGAGCCATGGGCTCAAGCTCAATGCCAAGAAATGTATTGTTATCCCTTTGGGAAAAACATGTATCCATGAATTACCATATAGGTGGCAGTACACTAAACACAGAAAGTGTGATAAGAGACTTAGGGACACAGGTGGACAGTGGTCTCACCTTCGATAACCACATCACCACAACAGTCAGGAAATCCTTCTATGTGGCACACCTCATCACGAAGGGCTTTTCATCCAGAAAAAGGAGGTCATTGTCCCACTGTACTCATCCCTCATTAGACCCATTATAGAATACAACGCCCCATTTGGTATGTACCTCTCAAGACATCTGCAACAACTGGAAAGGCCTCAGAAATACCTCACTAAAAGAATCACAGGCCTAAAGCAGATGCCCCACGCTGACCACCTTAAAAACTCCAGCTATACTCTGTCGCATATCGTCTACTCAGAGGCGATCTCTGCTTAACATACAAGGCCATGTCAAACCCAGAGCTGTTGGACATGCTACACTTAAAAAATCCCAATCCCTCAGAGCTACACGCCCAGGGATCTAAAGCTTGTCATCATAATAAACAAAACATGCTGGAGGGATAGGTTCCTGACCCAGAGACTCCCCAGACTCTGGAATAGATTGCCCATACATGTCAAGCAGAGTGCCTCTTTGGACCTCTTCAAGAGGAACCTTGACGATTGGATGGGAGAAAGGAAATTCACCCCAGGGATCACGTCAGTCGCCCTGCTAGACAGGGGTCCAGGAAAGTAAATAATGTGGGAAGAAATAGCCAGGGAATTGTTATGGCTAGGCTTGTATAGGCCCTAGGGCTGATAGCCTAGTACCAACCTATGAACCTATGAACCTAAGTAAGGCACAAAAGGAAAATGGGGTTTTACACTCCAATAGTGAACAACACCAAAAGACAATTGGAGGTAGTGAGAAACACGAAAAACACTTTGAACCCCCTTTACTTCATTTGTACATATTCATTGGACGCTTGTGACGTAGTGAACATTATTAATAAGAACTGGTCAATACTAACAGGTGACAACCAGCTGATAATTTTAATTACAGCAAGACCAAAGGTAGTTTACAGAAAAGGTAGTGACTTAAAAGCGATCCTTGAATCTGAACATACTAAGACACACCCTAGAGCAGGGATGTACAAATGTAATATGTGTAGGTGTTGTAAAAATATCGATGAAGGGAAGAAATTTACTGTCAGGAATAGAACATTCATAACTAAGGGCAAATTTAATTGCCAAAGTAAACAAGTAGTATATTTAGCGAAGTGTATCCTGTGTCAAGCATTTTACATAGGTAAAACTGACAGAAAACTTTGTGAAAGAATATATGAACATCTTTACTGTATCAGTAGATCTAAAGTAGAAAACGCATTGGCCAGACACGTAAATGAACATGAAGGTCATAGTTTTAAATTTAGAGTAATACAACAGCTACACAGTGATGGTGGAGTTGGACCTGAATCTTTGAGATTGGAGAAAAGTGAGTTAATATGGCAATTGAGACTAAATACATGCCAATACCCGGGAATTAATAAATGTAGTTCCATTATGTGTATTCTTCGCCTTAAAAACTTGCTAAGGTAACCCCCATGGTTAGACAACAGCTGTAAGTTTATTTATAATTACTATTATTATTATTATTACTTTTTCATTAGTTTAGTTTTTAGTAGGTAGTTACATGTAAACCACAGTTAATTATAGTAACATTATGGTATTTACGTTAAAATACTTAAAAGAACTCTATTCAGTTCATAGAGTAGGGTAGTTGACTAGGGTGAGTAAAGTGCCATTTTTCCCGCTCACCATTACAAGAACCGTTAACCATTTTTATGTCGAACTATGGTTAACCTTTTGTTAAGTGTAGCTTTAGCTAAGACGTGTCTGTGCTACTTCACAGTCATATGGTTAGCTACGCTTGAATTCAACATACTTCTTAAGTTTACTTGATGATAAAAATAAAAATATTTATATAGAAGGTTTAGACATATATTTTTAAAGGTTTCTGCAAAAGTAGTGTACATATATATAAGGAGAGTAACAACTTGTGCAATACATTTATAATGAGTCACTTTAGGAATATTGAATGCGTATATTTTAACATTTTATTTGGCGTCTGAATTTTTAATTTTTAATTGTTAACTCATGTATTATTCATTATAGGCAACAGAGAGCCAATACCTGTTGTAGTTTAAGTCACATGAGCGGAAGACACGAGATTTAAAGAACATTGAAATGTTATATATGGTTTTGGATTTGTTGACTGTATCATAGTTCTGAGGATTTGCTTTTTGTGTGGTCTGACAGTTCATGCTTTGTTCTACAGTTTGTTAGGCTACATAAAAGCACTGTATGCTACAGGTAAATCAGGTCTGAAGGATGGACCTGCCAAAATGAGGATAAAAGCTGTGATTGTGCCCTTGGAAATAACATTGGATACATATTTAATGACCTGTGGTATGCAGTCTACAACAATAAAAAAGGCCAAGTCTGGCCATGACCACAATAGACAAAGCCTTGAATGACAAGGGTAAAAACCTGCCACACCTAAAAGAAAAGAGAATACGCATTTTAGCATGTATAACAGAATACCCTGAAGGCACATGGAAAATTAATGTATGTTTTGTATGTGTAATTAAATTGATCTGGGGTTGTAGCAGGCCACCCATCTGTTTATTGTAGGTGAATGCTAACACAAAGGCTGATATCAGAGCACGGTGAGGTAAGGGTTTTGTCTTGGACAGATGATGGTGATCAGAAATCAGCACATTTTTTTCTCTTTCTGAATTTAGGAAAAGGTTGATGTTTGCAAATCTCTATTTGTCTGATTTAAGGGTTGTTATAGCTAAGGAGTTTAGTTTGCAACATTACATGACTGGAGTTTAGTAGCACGGCATTATTCTCATCACTATAGTTAACACAAAATGGACATGGTTCAACTATTTCTAACATTGTTACATTGAAACCCAGTGGAATTAAATCAACAGACTGAAAAGGCAATTCACTCCTGCTTTTTTTTTTTTTTTTTAAGTAACAGGCAAAGTTCCCTGCACCCTTTCAAATAACATAACAACCTTAAAGTAAGTTATAAGACAATGAATATGTTGCTATTGTGTCTGCGGGTCTCTTCTAAATGAATCTCACAGCACTGGTCTTCAATTAATCAAACCTATACCTTGCATAACAGAGTGCAAATATGACCACAACGACAGTGGACACTTCATAAAAAGCAAGTGTCAAAGGCAAGAGAAACAAATGTGGAACAGTGAGGAACATGGAGATTTTATGATGCTTAGATAAGGAACTTGCCAACTTCCCATTTTAAATTCCTCAAGAAAGATAATAGAAGAACCATTTAACGAAAGGATAAAACAAAAACAATTAGAATACATCACTACAAAAATGTTGCACAGATGAGGTTGAAAGAGATACATGAGAAGCATATTTAATGAGAGAGCTAAAGGCAACTTTGCCAGTAGTGTGAGATCAATTGAAGATGTGGGTAAGGGGGTTTAGACATTTTATCAGATGAGAGTTTAAGAAAAGTGGGATGCAGAGGGACACATCTGGAAACAGTAGAATTTAGTTTTCAAAACCATTTGGTTTGTTTCTCTGCAGTGGCACTGAAGTGACTGGCTGCAGTAATACAAATGAGTGGCATTGTTACTGGGAAACGGGGGAGACAGAAAAAGAGATAAAAGAGTTGGTAATGCTGCTTTTAGCAGTAAGAAGAAGGTCCTTGCACTGCTTAGTTGCTTACAAATGTTAAGAGTTCTGGAAGGGTTTGTTTGTAGGACCAGTGGAAGAATCATAATGTGGCCTGTAAGGTGTTTTATTTCTTTTCAAAATAATTTTGGATTGGAGTAGAATGCGTGTTAGTAGCTATACTGGATGATTTTCTTATGTCTAAGAAGATTTATTGCAGTTGAGTGTTCTTGGGATCTAATTTCACCCCTTTGTTTAATTTTTTTTTTTTTTTTTTGCAAAATATCGCCTGTTACTCATAGACATTTATGAGCTCTTACTATGTTGCTAGGCAGCGTATAAAGGCGATCCTGAATGTTAGAAAGAATAGATACAAAGTATGATGAGGTTATATCGGGGTCAGTTTGAGGGTGGTGACCAGTCAATAGGAAGACTCCGCAGGAATGTTCTGCTGATGATGATTTTCTGAAACCCCCATTATAGAGTTGTAAAATGTTACTATAAAATAATAGCTACTCTAGCACCTATTATGTTTAGCTCATTAACACTTAAGTTGTGTGTAATGTCACTGTCTGCTGGAGCCTACACACAACTTGCATTCAAGAGCATTTTCTAAAAAAAAAAATAAACTTAAAAGCATAAGATAAACAAATACAAGCATTTTGTGAATAATAAAAGCTATTAAAACTGCACAAACCGCAATGTTATTAGTAAGAAGTAATCTTTACAGAGATAATAGTTTGTGCCTCCATAGTATTTTCCATAAATACTGTAACATAACCTCTCTTCTATTCAGGAGCTTTTCTTTACAAGAGCAAGAAAGAGAAGATATAAAATACTTGCTGATTCGACCCATATGGCCCACAACTGGTTCTCACAAATTACGTCTGGAAGGAGGTACCGCAGCTTACGCTGTAGGACTACCAGATTCAGGAACAGCTGTGAGACTTATTAATACGGACACCAACCATAATACCAGATACACTGAAGCTTCTTTTTTTCATTTAATCTTGCTGCTCTGGGCAATTACCGCCAGTATTACTATTATGCAATATGATGGTTATACTCAGTCACGTCTAAGGTTAACAAGTGCAATACGGTAACTAAACAGCTGCTATTCACTACTCTCTATTTATTCTCTATCTTAACAGTGACGGGGTTTGGTGGTGGGTATTTATTTATTACTTATGACTGGATAATGGGTATCGAATGTGTTTATGTAACGTGAGCTACCTCTTGCATGTCATACGTGTTATTTTCCTTCTTATGTTATTCTTCGATAACGATGTATCTACGTTATTTGCATTGCATTTCGCTCACCAGCTGACATTCGTAATTTTGTTTAGGCTGTACTTGTGTGGTCCTAAATGACAATAAAAAGTTTCTTTGAATCTCTGAATATTACAATGCATGCAAATTCCAAATTATATTTTTTTCTAAATTTTCACAAACAAATGTTCATATCTTGAAAACTGTACAACCTAGAAATATATTGTTATAACATCAGAGATAAGCTTTCACACGACAACAAGAAATTCCTCAGTAAGTGCGTGCTTTATGAGATATTTCTTTTGCCCATCTGGATAAAGTAACTGGAAAGAATATAGGGAGAGGGTATGAAGTCATGTTTAGTCCAGGTTTCAGTTACGAACAGGATATGTGGCTCATAGAAAGACAGCAAATGATATACTAATGCAAAATATTTTTAGCTGATTATTAGAAAGACAGACATTTGCAGTAGAAATACTATAGATGTTAGCTTAGGATGTTGGACCTGTACTAAGTTTAATCTCCCAAGAGGAGATCAAAATATGGTAGAAATAGCATAATTTGCAAAGTATGTCTAAGCTTTTCAAAGAGGAGGTGGAATTTTGCAGTAAGTATATATGTTCAATGAACTGCATTATGGTCAAGGAATTTAGAAAAGTATTTTATTCCAAGCAGTGTGCAGCTATACTAATTTGGATTTGGTTATGGCGGTGAACTGGTATGCCAGACTAGGTGGAGAGTGTGCCTGTAATAGGTTCATAGGTTCATACTAGGCTATCTGCCCAAGGGCATTTATAAGCCTAGCCAGAATGTGTATGGCTTTCACCACCCATTTTAAATTTATTTTGCTATGCCCTTTTTTGAGGTTAGTATACTGTGCCTCTGTCTAACAGTGACACAGAAGTGATACCCGGGGTAAACCTAAGATCTCCCATCCACTCATCAAGATTCCTCTTGAAGAGAGTCAATGAGGGACTCTTCCTAACCTGGATTGGGATTTTATACCAGAGTGAAGGGAGCCTTTGGGTTATGAATCTGTCCCTCCAGCATGTCCTATTTAATTCAGTGATGAGGTTCAAGTCTCTCGAGCGTGTAGCTCGATGGGATTTGGATTTTCTGAGGTGCAGCATGTCTATTAATTCCGGGTTGGACATGGCTTTATACGTCAGGCACAGATCACCTCTGAACAGGCGGTATGCCACTGAGTAGAGCTGGAGTTTCTTTAACCGGGCAGCATATGGCATCTGTTTGAGCCCTTTGATCCTCTTGGTGAGGTACTTTTGGGGTCTTTCAGTTGCTGCAGGTGTCTGGTAAGGTACATCCCAAAAGGGGCATTGTACTCAACTATGGGCCTGATGAGGGATGAGTAAAGAGGCACGATGACCTCCCCTGATCTAGATGTGAATCCCTTCATGATTAGGTGGGCTATATAAAATGTTTTTCTAACCACTATGGCCACGTGGTTGTCAAATGAGAGATTGCTATCAACTTGGGTCCCCAGGTCCCTAATTACTTCTTCTGTACTTAATGGATTACCACCTATGTGGTAATTTGTGGGCACTTTGTTTTTGCCAAAGGGGATGACTATACACTTTTGGCATTTAGCTTGAGGCCATGGCTCTGGCACCAGTTGTCTGTTTCTATGAGGCCCTTTTGGAGGATGCTTGTGTCGGCTGGAGAGTCGATTATGGCGCCCAGTTTGCAGTCATCTGCGAACTTGGTCAGCCACAGTCCTTCCGTGTTGGCCTGTACCTCCGAGAAATATATACCGAACAAGAGAGGTCCCAGGACTGAGCCTTGTGGGACACTACTTGTAACTGGTTTGGAGTCTGACATGGCTCCAGCAATTCTAACCATGTGGGTTCTGTCCTTGAGTCAGTTTGTAATCCATCTATTGACATAGGGATTTATATTTAAGCTGGTGAGCTTATCTATAATGCCCGAGTGGGGTATTGTATCAAAGGCTTTTGCGAGGTCCAGGTAGGCTGTGTGGACCACCTTCCCCTCATCAATGGCCTTGGTGACTGTTTCAAAGAAATCAACAGGTGTAAGAGGCAGGATCTGCCCTTAACAAAGCCGAACTGGGTAGGATCCAGTGTCTGTAGGTCCCCAATATCTTTATTTATGAGGTCCATGATGATCCTTTCCATAGCTTTGCAGATCAAGCTAGTCAGGCTTATGGGACGATAGTTTCCAGGATCCGTTGAGGCACCACCTTTATGGAGAGGGACCACTGTTGCTGTACGCCACTCTTTGGGCACATATCCTGTAGTAAGGCTGAGATTGAACAGCAGTTTTATGTTTGGGTTTAGCTCTTCTTGGAGTTCATGTACAACGCAGCCCGGGACGCCATCTGGTCCCATTGATGCTGTGTTTTTTGCTTTGGAGAGGGCGGCTCTTACCTGAGCATCTGAGATGTCAGGGGGGCAGCACTCTGCTGGGATAGATATTTGCCCTTTTGGTGGGGAGGGGGGGGAGAAGTTTGCGCTGAACCTGTCAGCTAGATGTTGGCAATGTCTGTGGGTTCGGTGTATTTTTTGTCATTTTGGACTAATTCTGAGCATATCTGGGAATTACCACCCAGGTTCCTAACATAACTAAAGAAAGCCTTGTGATTATCCTTAGTGTCCTGTGCAATTTTTCTCTCGAAGCTGGCCTTAGACAATTTTATGAGTGCCCGTAGTTTTTTGCTAATACTGATCAGTGATGCCTTCCCTTTTTGGGATTTTGCTCTATCATTTAGTAGCTTCCTCCTTCTATTGTATAGTTTGTTTATGGCTGGGGTCCACCAGACAGGACGTCTGCCTTTGGAGGATTGGGTCTTGGTTTTATTTGGGATCGCATGAAGGTGTTCATAGAATGCGTTTATAAAGGATTCTGCGGTCTGGGCCGTATTTTCCACAGGCCCGGGGGCTTTGAAGGATTCCACCTCGGTTTTGAGGAGTGTGAAATTTGCTTTAGAGAAGTTTTTCACTGTGGTTTTCTGGGCAGGGGGTGGGGTCGGGATGTGAATATCCAGTGAGATTAGTTTATGGTCTGATCTTACCAGAGAGGGATACACTTCTGGTCTGGAGCATAGAGTCCCCATGTTGGTGATGATCAGGTCCAATATGTTTTCCCCTCTTGTGGGAGTGGTAACAAGTTGTTCCATAGCATTTGAGTTTATAAATTCTAGGAACCTTTGGGCTAGGGTGTTGGAGCTAGAGTAATGCTCCCAGTCTATGTTTGGGTAGTTGAAGTCGCCCAATATAATGGTGTTTGGAGAGACCTTCATATTTTCCAGTGTTCTCAGGAAGGCCGAGTGGGGTTCCTGGTTTTGGGAGGGTGGTCTGTAGCAGGCTATAAACTGGAAGGCAGTTTTACCCACTGTTAGTTGCACATGGATAGTCTCTGATGCTTTGTGCTTTGCCACCAACCTGGAGGTGTGGGTATCTTTGATGAATATCGATACTGCCCCTCCTTTTGTGGTTCGGTCCAAGTTTTGGGGCCGAAAAGCATGGTATGAGGTATAACCTGGTAGTGCTGGGGTGCTCTTGGGAGCCCTGAACCAGGTTTCTGTTACTGCACAGATATCGATGTTCTCCATGCTAAGGAGAGTTTCGAGTGCGTGCATCTTGAGGTTTAGACTTCTGGCATTGAGTAGCATTACTCTTAGTTTCTTATCCCTTGTGATACCTATGGAGGTGGGTTTGTCTTTTGAGCCTTGCCTAAAAAAGGCACTATGGAAGTAGCAAGAGCCTTTGCCAATATCCGAAAGCCCAGGTGTGATAGGTGCAAGCCGTCCCTAGCGAAGCATCGTGGCTTGTCGAGCATATCATCCCAAGCTGACAGGCATTGGATCCCCTTTGAATGACACCAGTACTTAAGCCAGTTGTTGAAATTGATCATCTTGTCTTCATATTGTGGCATCATTCTTGGTGAGGGTAAGATGCTACTCAAGGTCAGGGTCATACCGGCCTGGGCTACATGCTCAGAGAGCTCCTCTATGTCTCTTTTCATGTAATCCAGGGAGGTACGTCTCAGGTCATTCACACCAGCATGGACAATGACTGAGTCATATTTGTACTTGCCTTGGAGTGACCTGAGTGCTTGTGTTATATGGCGGATCCTAGCGCCCGACAGGCTGCTCACCGTGACCCTCTCCTTGTTCAGCCTGGTTGCGGGGCGTCAGTGTGCCTGACGATAGAGTCACCTATTACAAGTGTATCAGGTGTGTTGTTTAGTCTTAAGGGCTGTGACTGTTCGGCACACTGGCTTTGTGAGATATGTGTTGCACGTGTTTTGTTTTGGGGTAGCGGTTGCTTGGGTGTCTGCTTTGGAGGTCTCTGCTGCTTAGGCAGATCTTTATTTAGAGCCTCTGAGTATGTTTTTGTGTGATTATGTGTTTGGTTTGCTGTCGTGGTAGGTCTATGTGAGACTGGAATTGTAGTGAGTGTGGTTTCCTTCTCCTCCTGACTGGTTATGCCAGTACTGAGTTGAGAGAGCTTAGCCTCCAGTTTGGCTATATGGTTGCATTTCTCACATGTGTTGGAATTTGTTGGGAGGAGGAGAGGGTTGTCTGTGTACATGAGGCAGTTGAAACATTGCCTCAAGATTCCCAGATTCACCAGCTGGACCGGAGAGGAGATTGACAACTGACCTTTGGACATGCTAGAATAATATTGGGAATTCCTTTATAATTGAAAACAAGGGCCAGTGGGGAGTGAGGGTGTAGTGCTTTTAATTTTTAGTGCTGACTTACATAATTGCTTTAGGGAGCAAGTGCCAGGTAACTTAAGTGCAATGTGTTACAGGTAACTTAAATGCAAAAACGACAAACAGCAACTTTCTTTCAAGTGAAACAAGGAAATAAGTACAGTAAGCAATGCAGATATCACTAGTGATCCACAGAAGCGCTGAGAAGCCGCGTATTAGGTGGAATTAGTGTTCCAGGGAAATAACAAGCAAACAAACAACAAGCATATAAACAAAGCTAGATTCAGCAGGCCTGGATCTAGTCTATGCTATAGCAAACAAGGTGTACCAATTTCAGTAAGATACAGTTCAAATATTCAGGCACTATAAACCTTTAACCAGAAATTCCCAGCTCAGAAGGGCAGAGTCCAGCCTCTTCATCCATAAGAGTGTAGACCACAAACCTTCTTAATGTAAAATAACTGGCCTGAAGCCCAAGTGCTTAAACCAGAACTAATACACTTTAAGAATAACAGACACTGGGCTCTCAATCAGCAGTTCCCAACTTAGAAGAATGAAAGCTACCTGTCCTGCCACCACAGTGCATGCCACAAACCTTCCTAATGTAAAACAACTGGTCTGAAGCCCAAGTGCTTAATCCAAAAGACATAGAATGATAGCTACACTTTAATCAAGTTACTACCAAGCAGTAATAAATACAACTGAATACTTTAGAGAATGCCTGGATTAGTGCTCAAGTTACACAAACAAAGCTAGATCCAGCAGGCCCGAATCCAGTCTATGCCATAGCAAACAAGGCGCACCAACTTCAGTAAGAAGCAGTTCAGATATGCATGCACTATAAGCCTTTAACCAGAAATTCCCAGCTCAGAAGGGCAGAGTCCAGCCTCTCCTCCCACAAGAGTGCAGACCACGAACCCTCTTAATGTACAATAACTGTCCTGAAAGCCCAAGTGCTTAAACCAGAATTAATACACTTTTAGAATAACAGACACTGAGCCCTCAATCAGCAGTTCCCAACCTAGAAGGATGTAAGCTACCTGTTCTGCCACTACAGTGCAGACCACAAACCCTCTCAGTGCAAAACAACTGGTCCGAAGCCCAAGTGTTTAAACCAAAAGGCTTAGAATGAGTTACACCAAGCAGTAATAAATACAATTGAGTACTTTTAAGATGATGCAAAAGTAAAATAAAGTAGGTAGAAACACAAGTACAGTAAAAGCAGATAAAATTTTTTTTTTTCTGAACAAGTGCTGAGATCAAAGAAACAGATTTGAGTGCTGAAACTAGAAAACTGGCTAGTTATAAGAAAAAAACTAAGCTAGAAGGCTTCCCTCCAACACAGAAGGGCTTGGGGGCTCAGAAGCCTACAAATAGTCTATACCACTTAACAGGAAAGGCAGGAAACAAGCTTAAATTTTTTTTTTCTGTTTCCCAGATGCTCTCTTTGTACACAGTAGGAGTGCCTGAAATCAGAATATGATCTCACTGCACTCAGTTGAGTGAGCAAATGAGATGGGCCCAGAAGGAGTATCCAAAGACAAATTTACAAGAGGGGCGGGCAGTTTCAAGGCCACTAAGATTAACACCAAAACAAAAACAGGAACAGTGGGTGGGACTAACTGAAGAGCAGAGTCAAAGATGGAGGGATGCAATAAGCAAGGCAAGCAGAAGTGAGCAAGATAGTAAGAGTCTTAGTGGGGTCATAATATGGCATGACATGTATGGGGGGAAGTGGTAAGTACTAAGGGAAAAGCAAGCGTGAGAGGGTAATAAAAAGAAATAGAAGTATTAGGGGCTCAGAGGTCATGTGAGAGAGGGGGAATAGATGAGGGTGTGCAGCAGATGGTAAGATGGGAGCTTATTTGCCACACTGTTACATTAGGAGTGAATGACATGACCGGGTACACAGAGGGTGGCACGAGAAGGCTGCAAATCCCAAAGAGAAGACACTGATGTATTATTTCATTTGGGATAGTTGCTGGAAGAGGAACAACCAATCTGACACCTAGATTGTTTGAAAGCTGGATAAAGATTTAGCCTGGTAGGAAGAAGGGATAAATATAAGGCTGCTGGGTTGTGCCAGCATGGTGAGTAAAGTCCCAGATTAGGTGAGTTGAAAGATAGGACTGCAGAGGTGAGAGTTTATTAGCAATGGAGAGGAGGGACTGAAGTCTGACAATCCCATAGGAAATAAGAGGTATCGACTGTGTTAGAGAGAAGAGTAGAGGAGGAACAGCCTACCTGCTACCAAGCTAAAGCTGAAAAGGTATGAAGACATGACTTCCAAGAAGATAATAAAATAAAGAGGAGGGTGGCAATTAGAGTTACTACTGCCTATTCAATATAATTGGGAGAGAAGTAGGGTGCAAATATTCAAGGAGAAAAAGGAAACGTTGTAAGGAAGAAGTTAGTGTCGAATTAAACTAACTGCCACTTAGAGTAAACCAGTATCAACATAAAATAAAACGATAGAGAAAAAGTAGTAGATACTGTTGGACGGGTAAAGTGAGTGGGAGAAGACAGGAGGGGAAACTGAGAGGGGGAAATTAGGGAGTAACAAAGGGGGTCAGCCTCTTTTCTACACTGACTACAGAGCTGTGGGGTAGATTAACTGCCACCTATACTAAAGGAGAAAACTGTTAATTAGTTAACAGAATATTACTGAAGGTGGGGGAATGTATTCTGAGGGGATACAGAATGTGTGTATGGTAGGCAATTAGGGTAAAGAAGAGGGAATCAGTGACCATACATAAAGGCATACCATAAGATTTACAATTTAGGGCAGAGGGGAATGAAAAGAAAGCATAAGAAGTGCTATTAGCTGACAATGTGGTAGTATAAAGTCTAGCGGTAAGAAGGTTTGAAGAGGTTATTGTTTTAATTTAACTTCAGCACGTTATGACCCTACTGTTACATAAAGATGGGTACAAAAGAGTTCAAAAGTAAGACTGTGGCCGAAGACTATGGTTGCAGACTATGTAGGTTAGTGATGGGGGGGGGGGTACATTGGGAAGTAAAAGGCAAATGGAATGTGATAGTAGGAAGGAAAAATGTCACGTAGTCTGGGTAATCCTTTGAAGAAAGGATGTGCACTATGAAAGTGTAAAGAGGACTTGGAGAAGAGGGGTGGGAGTGCGAGGTAGAAAGTCTAATGATATGGGCAATAAGTGGTCATGGGTATAGGGTGGACAGCAAAGTGAAGCAACTCATTATGTAGGGGAGGTATGCAGGGCAATCCCCCACTCAACATCACAGCCAAAAGCAATCGAAGCATACAGGACAGTGCAAGAAGGAAGTACATTGGGCTGAGGTAAAGAGGCAGTAATTGAATAGGGTCAATGAAGAATGCAACAGTAAAGAGCAAACGGAGTCAGTAGTAAGCTATGATTGGGCAGGGAGATGGGGGTAGCTTGTAAGGGGAGAAGACTATCCCCACTTCTGATGCACCTGACTAAAAGAGGATAGAACCACAGTGAGGTGTAGAAGAGAGAGAGAGAGAGAGAGAGAAAAGGGTTTAAACGTGGCACCCCACTGTGGAAGTACTAAGATTCAAGGAGAAATGTAGTGGGGGAGGGAGTCTGGGGCTTGAGATGAAGAAAAGGGGCCGCCGTCCAAGTATTTTAGCATACCGATTCTAGTTCAACAGCTACATCCCTAGGAGCAAAACATTAATTTTGTAGACGTATTACAGTTTATTATGCTGCCTTTATTTCCTAGAAATTTTGCAGTTTATTACGCTGACTGACACTTACTTAAAGCAGGCAGAACTTACAGGAATCAGAGTTCCTTGCTTACTGGGCAGGGTATGCACTGAGGTGGTCTTGTCTGCATGTTCCCACTTAAACATTAATTTTTGAGCTTGTCCTGTATAAAAATACTAGGAAGATCCCTGTCCAGAAGCGAAATACATGGACCAGATATATGCCACACTTAAAACAGAGTCAGACACAGATGCTTGAAAACATGTCACACCTTTAAAGAAGCCTAAATGTTTAATGATACCACCAAAAAATGCAATTCCTAAAATAAGTGTATTTTCCTTTAGTTTTTTTTTTTTCTGTTCAATAGTTATTTCCTTATTCTGTTAATTTCGTCAGAATAATAAATCACCTAATATTTCCTATTTTCACAGGTTCATAGTTAAGTACTATGCTACCTGCCCATGTGGGCCATTTTAAGCAGAGATAATTTCCCTTTTAGTGCTCAAATTAACCTATCCCACTTGGTGTTAGACTGGTCTTACTCATCCCCTGGTCTGTAATTATATATTACCCCTAATGAAAATAACTGGGCTCATACAATAGATAATTTGAAGGAACCCGTGAATGGGATAAAGCATTTGGGAGCCGTCTCTGACCATTAGCAGAAAAGGGAGCAGTCCTGGGGAAAATTTTCTGTTTGCCATCTATACATTTATGTTGCACTTGAATATGGACAGGGATGAGTTTTGTTTTACATAGATGGAGAGTCTGTTCCAGAGCAGTGGTATCCTCTGCAAGATATACCTGCCCTTCCAAACCATTCTGTTGATGCTGCAGAAGAGGTTTCGATCTCTAGACCAAGTATTTCTGATGTATTTGACTTGCTGATGCCAAGTAAATCCATCAGAAATGGTCGAAGGATGTCTTGTAAGCTAGACACAGGTCACCTCATAACAGTCTGTAGGATATCAAGTATAGTGACAGGGCTCTGAGTTGGTACATATAGGTCATATTGATTAGGCCTTTATCTGTGGGGGCATTCCAATTGTTGCATGTGTCTGAACAGACAAACGCCAAAGTGGGGGCATTATACTCAATGTCAAGCATAATGAGGACTGAGTAAAGAGGAACAATGACATCTCTAGGTCTAGACACAATCCCTTTGTTTATTAATCTGTGCAATATAGAAGGACTTTGTTATGACAATGGACACATGTTGGTCGAAAGTTAGGTCACTGTACATATAAGTTCACAAATCCCAAGCAATTGGGTCAACTTTTAGGGTCATACTGTCTATGCGTTTCCTTGAGGTAGATGACTTCCCAAAGGATACAATAATGCATTTTCTGGCATTAAGCTTAAGTCTATGATTTTGGCACCAGTTCCTTATTTGGGAAAAACCTTCCTACAAGATGGCCAAGTCATTTGGGGATTCAGTAACTGAATGAATTTTGCATAGCATTGTTTTGAATTAAAGTGTTAGAGTATGATGTTTTATCAGTAGTACATAATGTAAATCATTCTTTACTTTATTATGCAGAATTTAAACTGGTATAGGCATTTATGTGTTTTTTTAATTAAGATGTATTACTTTCTACCTTATGTCCAGTTATCAGTCACTATTTAAAACAATGTGGCCCAAGATGACTGCCACTCCTGAAGTGACACACCGACCCCATGTGCAAAATGGGAAACAATTTATTGCTTTCTGTCTTAATTCAGATAACTTTAACATTAGTTTTCACTATTTTAAACTATTTCCTATTCTCTCATTAGCATCCATAATTATGCAAATACTATGTTGAATATATGACAGCTGGTTAATGTAAAATTATTTTTGTCATACTTAATGGCATGCAATATTCCCACCTTGATTTAGTTTCTCCTTTTTCATTGGTTAGCTTCATAAAACCACTGCCATGTCACTTCAGTAAAGCAATCCTCTACAAACAGAAATACGTCACTAAATTCTATTCTTCTGAACTGACTGCAACAGTTGAATCACTGTTGTCTTTTCCTTCCGACGTAATGATGTGTAAGGGTTCCTGGTAATGCTGCGTGCTAGAAGATGTGATGGACCTTTCGGTTTACTCACTTCTGTCAGTTTACATGGGTTTACACATGTTTATACATGTAGTACAAGATAACTATTACTATTTGTTTATTTATTTTGACATTTACTAACCAGGTTAGTCTGACTGGGCAGAAGCTCTTTTTCAGCAGAGGCCCGGGAAGAAAAGCTCCAGCAATATTAGTTGGAGTGTTACAACTATTACATGAATTGAAACAAGCAGAAATGATACAGTTAATTACACTCTTGTTTTGAAGATGAGAAAAAAAGACAAAATACATTACAGACAGGAACAAATATGACATCACCATGAGGCAAAAACCTTTAAACTGTTGATATTTTAGATGATGCAGAGAAAATGAATGACCCTTTGATGCTCACTCTACTGTGAGGGTCACCTCAACATCTTCTATTCTCCATTGTAAACAATGTAAACATTCAATTCTCAAATGTAAACATTTTACTTCTTTGTAGCTACAAACATTTTACTTCTTTGTAGCTACAGAATACTGTGATATGTGCACAAGTTACGTCATTTGTTTTGTCACATTAGAGGCTTTTTAAAGTGAATGTTGGCTAAGTAACTTAATCCTTTTTAGTCTGTCAGTTTGATTTTAATAAATAATTAGAAAGGCTGTATTCAAAATGTATTTGTATATTTATAAGACATTCATGCAGGAAAGCATATATAAAACAAACATAGTCAAACAAATATTCTGAATATGAAGTGATAAAATTAAAATAATTCTTTCATAATTTTTACTGCTGTAGGAGGACAGGTAGTGGGGGCTTCTACTCGATGCATCATGAGGTACACTATTTTTGGGGGGCATCTTTCTTTTTCTGTTGTCTGAATGCATTTGGAACGAAGAATGTTGCTTCCTGATGAACAGGTGAATGTTATCTCTGTAATGGATTTGTACTGTATTTCATTACCTTTGTGTCGTCTTTATGTGAAGCAGGGCCAGGTAGTGACATTTGTCTGAATGTAAATGTTATAAGGGGGACATGGTTGGATGATACTAGATTTCATTATCTACTGCCAAGTGATTTGTTGTTCATCAACTAAATGAGTAGAAAAGAAAGATTTGGAAAGATGGCAGTATACCTTATGAGCAGACAAACAGTTCACTCCTATTTCTATTACAATAAAAATTATTTCAGAGATAGATAAAAGGCATTTTTTTCTGCATTCCCTGTTAATGTATATTACAGAGAAGTACTTCAGTATAGTTCAGTTTAGTTTACATCTTCTTACAATCCACACCAGTAGCTCCATACATGTGTGAAGGTATGTATCAAATGTGATTTTTATATCTACCAAATATGAAATACTGTTTTTCGATATTTTAAACTTAATACGTTCACCTGAAAGCCGTAATAAAGAACTGTAGCAAGACTAACATATGAACAATAAAGACGATTTATTAACTAAATCAGTCAAATTCAAGCTTGCACCTATAAACAATTGTTTATTTATTTTGTCTGTATTAAATATTAGTGCATAAGATAACCTGTTTTAGTATTCCACTCTAACTGGGAATGAGAAGATATTTCTGGGTTACCTTCAAGGTACCGCTTTCTAATTTTTAATGCATTTATAAATAACAGACTGTTTATTGTACTAAGGGTATCTCTATTGCAGTATATTTACATACATTACTTTGAAAGCTTGAAACAATACATGGGAGTCCATAAATAAATACTGTCTGAATTAAGTATACTAGATAATTGTAATCATTTAGAGCTACGAAGGGTTAAGTAATGCTAAGTTCAAGCCCATCTTGGTTTTACACAATATTATGCTCACGTTTATTAGAAGTCATGAAAGTAATTTAAACATTTTTCTAAAATTCATGCATTTGATCCAGCTTCAGTCTCACTTGCATATTACATTTTAAACGTTTTAATTATTGCATCGATTTATCATTACACATATACCGTAGTACTCCGCCTCTTTGCCTTAATAGCAGAAAACACACAAGATATTTCATTTAGTTTTCTTATTTTATTCTCCTCGCCACTGTCTTCATTTATTTTTCTTTTCCCCTTCTGCCTGCCGGACATCAAGCCTCCACCTAGTGGACTTAACTCAATTCATTACCTAGCAGTCAGGTGTCCCCATATATGACAGGGCAACAGCTGCCCACATGCCATCATTCAGGTAAACATAGGGGAGTTTAAGCGCTCTTTACCATCTCAGCAATAGACAACATTTTAAGTCTCTAACTCTTCCCTCTGCGCAAGGTGATGGTCTACCCACATCACAGTCAGAACTCACACTGGCTTCCCCCTACAAGAGTTATGCTCCCATCCACTCATTACTGAGGGGTACCCCAAGAAAGTGGAATGGTGAGAAGAATGAATGCCCTCAGGATGCCCTCAGTAACACCACCACTCCATCCCGCCCACCCCTCCAAGTTAGGTAGGTCCATCTTCCAATGTTCGTACCACCGCGAAAATCAAATTGAGGTCACCTGCACTATAGTCTACACCACCAGTGACAACGGTCTCCATTTTCATTCTTGCATAAATCATGTTTATCAACCCACCTGATAACATTTCTACTACCATCACACACTGACATTTGTGATGATTATCAATAAATAAATAACTTACATACTGAACTTCTACTGGCATTTATGATTTATTTATTCAATTTATGTACTAACATTTGTCACTAGGATTTTATAATCAACAGGGATTATTACATGATTGTATTTTATAACTTTAACAAATAAAATAAGCAAGTAAACAAAACACGAACCAAGTCCAGCTAGCCAAAACTCCAAGCAATAACAAAACGTTATAAAAAAGGCAATAGAATCCAAGTTGCAAGGGCTAAAGAACACGAACATTTAATTTAAGCGCTTTTCGTCTGCCATATAGGCAAAACTTCTTCAGAAAACAGTGTTCCAATAAAAACGCCATTTAAACAATCAGCTGTTACAGATTAATTGTATTTTTAAAGGCACAGTAAAATAAAACTAGGAACACAAATGCTAATAAGGCTACCTACATAAAACAAAAATAGAAATGTCCACAATCTACTTCTACATCTATTTAAATTTAAACTGTATTTTAAATACTTAATTTCAACATGAAAAATGTATAAGAACCTAATGTATATAAAAATAAGTAATAAAATTCCTATTACATACTAAACCTTACATATTAATCAAAAAAAATCTTTTTTATATATGTATAAAGCTCTTATATATATGCACATACAACTAAAAATGCATACCTAAAATTATATATATAAAGAATATAAAAATATGTATATAAAAATCCATTATATGTACAATAGATACAAAAAACTTCATATTTAAGAAAAAAATCAATCCTTGTTCCTAGTTTTATTTTACTGTGCCTTTAAAAATACAATTAATCTGTAACAGCTGATTGTTTAAATGGCGTTTTTTTTATTGGAACACTGTTTTCTGAAGAAGTTTTGCCTATATGGCAGACGAAAAGCGCTTAAATTAAATGTTCGTGTTCTTTAGCCCTTGCAACTTGGATTCTATTGCCTTTTTTATAACGTTTTGTTATTGCTTGGAGTTTTGGCTTGCTGGACTTGGTTCGTGTTTTGTTTACCAGTTTGTGTGCCGCAATTTTATTTTAAATAAAATAAGCAAAGCATAACCATGTGGTTAAACACGAAGGCAGATCAAAATTATAAAAAAGTAGAACATGTTTATATTATGCTAAACAGAAAGAATTTTGATGTCATTAGTAATGCTTCATATTCTTCTGTTAAGCTTAAACTTATGCTTGGTTTCATATATCATAATGGGTACATACAAAAACACAAGGGAATATAATGGAAATTGTTTAACCTTTAATTCTGAATTTAAATGCCTTGTGTTTCTTTTATATACATGATATTAGTTTTTCTCCACCTCCATATTATATTTCCCCTTTTTTCATTTTCTCTTCTGTAATCCATAAATGACCGTGCTTAGTAGGACTCCAAGCTTTAACTATTATATCGGGAGAATATATCTGCATCACAACTTATGTCTGCTCTCTATTTTATTCCAGAATTGAGTGACAATTAGTAATTAGGAAATACTTTTTTAATTATGGCAGGAAATATTAGATTCCTAGTTAGGGTTTTTCAATTATACTTCTGACAGATTTTCTAGGCTGCTTAGGTTTTTTCTAAATTTAGTGCAGCAAATCTTGACTGAATTTATAGTTACGATTTCTCTACATGTTTTCTTTACTTTATTTCAGCTTTCTGTACTTAAGTTTCACTTCAGTAATGAATATTTATACTTTATTTTTCACATAGTCATAAAATATCATGTTTAGAAAAATATAACATTACTAGCTTGAACAGCAGTCAAAAAAGGCAAGTTCTATAATTTATATCTAGCAGAAGGTGCATAAGTTGTGAGCTATAGTTCCTATGGTACAGGGTTTGATTCCCTCAGCCCTCACTTGCCTACTGTGTGACCTTGAACAAGTCACTTAACCAGACATTTCTCATGGGTCACCCTGAAAAGGGGAATGTGTGTCCAGTGGATCTATCTGGCTAACAAATAGGATTATTTTTATTTACAATCAATACACCGTGTGATTTTTGTATAAAAAACAACAATAAATTAATCAACATAGGTAATGAAATTCTCCCCCTTTTTTCTAATAAGGAAAAAGAGGAGTTGCCCTTTTTTACGAAAATAGTCAACCAAACTGAAAGGTCTGCTTACAGCTAAGGATATATCGGCATGCTTACCATCATTATACGTGTGTATCAAAATTATAATTCCGTTTAATGTTTTCCGGCTAAACCTAAAATATCATACAAGAACCATATTAGATTGTGGGAATGTTGAGGGACTAGTTTCAATGACTAGGAATCCTATCCATTGGCAAATAATTTAAATACAAACATAGCTTGGTTTAATCTCTTTTACAGGAGTAAATGGAAATTTATACCCATAAAGTCAAGGTATGGTAATCTAGATTTGACTGGTATAGAATACTTTAATAACCCTTTTTTGTGGTCAATTAGTTCTTTTAAGAGGGGGATTTTATAACTGAATTTAAATCGCAATATGTGAAAACTTTATTACAATTTACAAATTATACTTGTAAGATGAATAAAATTGAATGTGGAGATTTTAATCTATCCCATTGCTTATTCTCCTAATTTTATTGAAAGTTTGAATAACATATTCTTGGAAACTCTGAAAAATACTACTTTATGGTCTAACTGCCTAGATAATAATAAAATGTTATTTGTGGTAGAATGTCTAAGTAAAATAGTTTAAATACTGAAAATTTTTAAGGCAAATTATGATAGAAAAATTTTAAGATTATTTATGAGTTTTGAATAATGATGAACTTAATTTAGCTCCTAAAATATATAATTACATAACTAGTGCTATTATTGTAGATAAAGAAAATAAAAAAGGCCTGTCTGTCCTTTATAAAATTTTATTTAATTATTTATTGATATTTGTTCACTGGGAAAGTTCGACTGGGCGCAGGTACCTTTTTCAGTGGGGGCCTGGGAGAAAAGCTCCAAGTGCAATATTTAATGCAATCGTTATTTATGATAACACATTTTATAATGCAGTGTTAGTCAATACATAACATAATAGCTAGTATAAATAATTGTACTAATATTCAAAAACATTAAATTTACAAGCTTTGTATTGAAACTTTACAGACAGAACAGTGGTGTATAATATAGAAAGGAGTATTTTAAGGAATAAAATAGAATAAGGTAGTAGAGGAGAAAAGCAAGTTGGAGTACTAATAGAGAAGAGGTGATGGAATAGTAATTTGTTTGTACTAATTAGAAGTAGGTATAGTAGTTTAAGAAGTACAATAAAGTGAGGTATTAGAAGGGGATAACCACATTAATTCATTTAGTGCTTTAAAGGGAGGCATAAGAAAGGTGATGAAGGCTATTAGAAAGCTATGTCCCAGATGAGAAGCAAGACAAAGCAAGGATGCAGAGAGGATGTTTTTCAGTAATTGTTTGAAAAGATGAAGGAGTGTGATTGACCTGACTGATACAGGAATTTTATTCCAAATTTTAGCTACATTAATGGAATTGAGACGGACCCCAGAAGCCTTTATGTTTTGTAGATTGGAAGCAGTCATTTATTATCTGACTGAAGGGGTGATTTGGAAGATAAAATTGGAGTAGGTGTCTAACTGTTGGGCAGGCACATGGGGTATGGACGATTTCATGGGTTAAGGTGAACTGAGATAGATTGTGAGGAAGCCCAACCCAGTTAAGTGTTTTCATGCTCAACAGTGGTGAGTCTGGTAAGGGTTGCTGCAAGCGAATCTGGCGATTTTGTTATAGCACTGTTCAATTTTAGAACTAAGTGAGTCTTGTAGGTTGGTCATGATAGGAGCTTCTTATAGGAGAGATAGAAACAGGTAGTTGATAGCTAGAGTTACCATGGCAGAGCCTGTAAGAAATTTCTTTATGTAGCCTGCCTAGTTTTTGATGGGGTTTCTTGATGCTGGTGTGGATATATAAACTGATTTTAAGATTGACATCAATTGTCATTCCAAGTAGTTTTGCATGTAGGGTAACATCAATCATGGTATTATTTACGAAAGAAATGTTGGAGCTTTTTTTTGTTCGTTTTTTTCCATGGAAATGGGATTTTGGAGAAAACAGATGTAATTTAGTTTTTTTGGAATTTAGTATGTAGCCAACTTTCAATGGATTTATGGTTTTCTTGAGTAATTTTCTGAAGGTGTATTAGGTTGTCAGAATGCATATTAGGGAAGCATCATCAACGTATTGTATAAGGGAAGCTTCCTGAGAGGATTCATGTAATTTGTTAGTGAATATTTTAAAGAGCAGACGGCCGAGAATGGATCGTTGTGGCACACTAGTACCGACAGGAGGGAAGGGAAGGAAGGGTGAAAAAATGAAGAGCCACTTAGACTGAGATTGACTGTTTAAGTAGTCGTTAACCATAGTAGTGTGGGCTGTGATACCCACGGGAAGACAGTTGGTAGAGGAGTTTTTGGTGACAGGTAAGATCAAAAGCTTTACAGAAATCAGGGAACACAGAGGAAACAAATTTGCCTTTGTCTCTGTCTTTGTTAATAGCATCTGTGAAAGTTAATAAGGCTCTGTTGGTAACATGGGTAGGTCTAAAACCATGCTGTGTGGGGCTCAGAAGCTTTGCTGAAGAATATGTTAAGGAAGTTGCTTGTGAGTGCAATGTTTCATAATTTTGACAAAAGAGATAATATGACGATAGGTCTGAAATTGGTTACATCAGATGAGATTCCTCCTTTATGAAGGTGGATGAAGAATATTTTTTTCCATAGAGAAGGAATGTATGATTCCTTGATATATCTCTTAATTAGAAGAGACAACAGATAGGCTACAGAACTGGCAGCCAGCTTGATGTACTGTGCTGGGAGCTTACTTACTGAAAGAGAACAGGGTTTCAGTTTAAGAAGTAATAATATGATGTAGTGTTTTGGGGTGAAATTGAGGTGTTTGCTGTCTGAAGAGATGGTATGTCAGGATTGCTGGGAAAAAAATCTTTAGTAAAAGCTTTAATGCTTTATATAAAATGTGTGAAAAATTATTTCATATAATTATTTCAGAGGGAATGTTACTTGGGGTAGGATTAGGAGAAGACCAGAACTCTTTACGATAGGAAAATTGATTTAGTAAGGAGTTACTGAAGTAAATTTTCTTGTCTGCAGTAATCTGTCTTAGTACAGTTACTTAGTTCTTTAAAGTGTTGTAGATTTGGGGAAGATCTATATGTTAACCATTCTTTCCAAGCCATATCTCTTTCATACATTAGGTGCCTGCTTTGAGTGGATAACCAAGGAATATGATTACATTTTATTGTTTTTGTTCTAGTTGGAGCTGGACTATTTTCAGGAAAAATTGGTAAAATTTGTATACAGCTTCATCTACTGGAATATTTTTCAGACATTTTTCCATTGTTTTTTTCTTGGTATAATCCATATTATTTAATGAAACTAATCTAAAGTAATTTTTAGATGAATTAACTGCATACCTGCTACAGAATAGTAAATTACTGACAAACAGAAGAATGCTGATGGATTCTTTAAAATGTTATACACAATGAAAATGCATCATTTGATAGAAAAAAGCTAAAGTACTAGGAAGAACACTTTACAGAAATTCAGAATAACCTAAAACAAGTCTAAAAAGGAAAAACAAAGCATCAGTTATAGTGAATTCAAAGAACAAGGAATACCAACTTATTTTAGATTATACAGCAGCAAGCAGCACCAGAAAAATAAATACACATTTACTAACTTGATGACATTTACAACCGAGGTGACTGAAATAGTATATTAAATAAAAATATAACAATGTATTAAAAATCAAATCCATAATAAATTAGAAACAGATACTGAAGAAAGTTTAAATAATTTTAAACTTCAACTTGAAAATATATTGCATGTGTGTGTGTGTGTGTACGTGTGTGTGTGTGTACGTACATACGTACGTGTCTGTGTGCATGAAAATGTGTGTATGAGCATACTTGTGTTTGTCCAATCTTTTTTAGAGCCAGGATTAGGATTTGCAAACATTACTGTGGTGTGGTAGGAGGTAGTAAAGCCCACCTCACCTATGCTCAACCCTAACTTTGTCACTGCCCCTAACCCTGTATCTTACCACAGAAAACCCCTTTCTGTAGCTCTGTAACAAATAAGGACTGAATGGGTGGTGGGATTTAGGAGACTGGATTACAAAATTAAACTGTTTCTTTTTCCAACATTTTTTTTTATTTTTTATTTATTTATTTTTTTGATTTTATGTTGATTTTCAAAATGTCTGCATCAATCACTTGATTCTCGATGTTTGTGCAATATGACAAATCAACATATAGTAATGTACACACACACACACACACACACACACACAGAGACATATATATCACACAGACACTAAAATGCTCAAGTGATAAGGAAACAATTAAATTTACTAACAAAAACATTAACAAAAATGTAACTATGATAATATTAATTATTTGAATAAAATATTCAAAGAATAATAAAACTGCTGATTTGTATAGCCTACTTCCAAAAATATACAAATTATTCACATAAAATATTTTATTAATATTATATCAAGTATTCAGCATGACTATTTAAAAATCAATCTATTCCACTTTCTGGAAATATACAGTCATAGCCCCTATACTAAAGCACCATAAAAATCCCAAACACTAATTCATATAAACTGGCATCTTTATCAAATACAGATAATAAATGCTTTATGTTCACATCAATAAAAAGAATATTACCCTTATACCCATTAACAACTGTAAACTGTGAACTTGAGAAAAAAATCTCTAATAAGTTTAGTTACTGAAAAAGACATTCTCTTGATTACTAATTTCTGTTTCAAGTTTTAGAAGCACACAGTTTTCTATCAGTTCTATAACTGCAGAAACTTGTAGAAATCTGATAATGTAGGTATATATCAGAGTGCACATGTTGTGTGCTGTGTCTTTAAGAAGCATGTCAAAGTCATAATGTGCATGTATAAGTGTCAAGCATGTGCCATTTTGAGAGTGCAGCCAAAGAGTAAGCATGTGTGATTCAAGTAGTTAGTTTGTATACAAGTTACTTAAGTTAAAGTCAGTAAACCTCTATCGCGATGTGTTTGTATAAAATAAATGATTATCAGAAAAGCAAAATGAGCACATTTAAGGCAAACCAAGTAGGTTTAAGGCAAAACAAGTGTGTTTAAGGCAAAATTAGCATATTTAAGGCAAAACAGGCACGTTTAGAGTAAAACAAGCACAAGAAAAGTACAAGGGGCATGAAAAGAGATTAAACGAGCAAACAAATATAATAGGGGCAAAAAGGGCACATTAAGCGTAAATAAAGCAAAGCGACTGTATGTTTTTGACAAAGTGCTGTTTTTGGCATAACTACGGCTTTGTATTATATCAAGGGCATAACTAGAGTTGTGCAAATTATCTCGAAGTGTGTAAAAGTGCTTTTTACTGTGTATGTATTCCGAAGAGTTTATTTGTATGCAAGGTGCAACTATTTTGTTATGTACAAAGTATACCCATTCCGAAAAATTTGTTGTGCTGGGTTTCTCTATTTGAAAAGTGCCACCACTAGAGAGTACTTCTTGCACTGTAAAGAGTTGCCTAGCAGGGTAGCCCCACTTTGGAGAAATTTCAGTGTGTTGTGTACAGTTTATTCGCAAAGTGCAATAACTTCAAAATGTTACTGACTCTGACCTTCTCTTGCCCATTTCATTCGCATCATGAAGTTATTTGAAATATTTCTTAAAATGATAATAAATTACTTTTGCAAGACAATAATTTCAAGAGTATTACAGTGCCCAAGAGAAACTTATTTCACAAAGTTCAGTTATACAGAGGCTTGCTATGCTGTGGGGCAAAGTTACAAATACTGGCATAAATTTCTGGCATATGAGTATGTGCATGTGTTCATGCTTATTTGCAAAACCCTTCACTGGTATGTATTAACATGGCAGACAAATTTTGAAGGCCCTTACCACTTGTATTTGATCAGAATATTGCAGAAAATTGGAGAATATTTGAGCAAAAGTACAATATTGTTATACAAGCAGCTTATTCACATAAAGATGCACGCACCAAGGCATTCATTTTGTTAAACTTAGCTGGGTCAGAGGCCATAGAAAAGTACAGTTGTGTACACTTGCCATAAATGTAGATGTTCGAGTGTATTCACTGCTGCAGTCATTACATTTGGGTAATCTGCTTGCAGGTTGCCTCAGTCTGCCTGATTAACAAAGTCTTGGGTCCTGCATCGGTTGTTGTCCCTTCTTCCATGATGTCAGGTCATCAGGGGTATAAAACATGCAGCCGACGCCATTACATCAGTTTTTCTTGCCCCAGATGTCAGGTGCCCCCCAATGGGGAGCAATTAAACATAAAAACACAAAGGTATACCTCCAACAAAAAAGCAAATACACCAAAAAGGCTTTTAAGCATAGTAAAGGAATATAGAGGTGTAGCCAAAAGAAGTTAGGGGGCTGGAGGGATGGTAACCAGGGCTGCAACAGTGAGTACACTCGAACATCTACATTTATGGTAAGTGTACATAACTGTACTATGTTCTTCGTGTTTCAGTGTTGCAGTCATTACATTTGGGTAGATTCCCAAAGCTATGGTTGGGAGGAGGAGTTTAGATAGCATTAGGGCCAGCTATAAGGCCCTGCAAGACTGCAGTGGCAAAGCCAGCACTGGATTTAGAGAAAATTGGAAAATTATAATGCTTGGTGAAAGCATGTAAAGAACTCCAGGTAGCAGCTTCTAGGATGTCCCCGGTAGGAACGCCTCTGAGAAAAGCTGTAGAAGTAGATGCAGCCCTGGTGGAGTGAGGTCTGATCCCCTGGGGGATAGGTTTTCCATGGCGCTTATAGCAGAAATGAATGCAATGGCTTATTCATTTAGAAATGGTTTGTTTTTAAATAGCCTTCCCCTCTGCCCCTGCATGGCTAGTCTGCAGAGGTGGTAAGAATGTGTATCCTTCTGCTTGTTTATGTACCACATAACTGTGGTGTTGTCCATCTTTACCATTAGTTGTCCTGGAAGAATGTAGTCCGTGAAGGCTGTCAGAGCATTCTGATTGATATGCAGGTGCATTTGACTTGGGTTCCATTTGCCAGGTGAGCCCCCATGCATAGTCTGATGAATCTGTTGTCAGGGTTTGGGTGGTAGGTGGGCAGTCTTGCATATGGAATTAAATGCAGGAGGCCATGAATCCCAAGGCTTGCAGTATTTGTCTGGTTCTCAAATGAAATTGCTTTTCTGACAAATGCCAGATGATTCAAAAGTATGTCCTGGCTTTCCAAAAGGTAACTGGAGCTAGACGCTATCCCTGGGTACCCAGTATAAGTCATAAGCAGTGCGCAGGAGAGAACTGATAGTGGTAGCCTGCTTTGAAGCATAGGTATCTTCTCTGCAAGACCCCTGACTGGGATGTGCAGGTATGTTTCTTTTAAATCTAGTGTTGCCAACCAGGCATCTTTGCCTAGCATAGGAAGTAATTGGTGAAGAGTCAGCATCTTGAATTTTGCAATCTCCAGAAAGGTGTTTAGACTAGACACCTCCAGAATTCCATGCCATGATTTGTCTTTTCTGGGCACAAAAAGTCTGGAGTAGATCCCTTTTCCTCTTCTGGTGGGCACTATATTTAAAACCCATTTGTCCTGGGTAATGAGTTCGAGTTCTGTGAAGGCAATCTCCCCAAAGGGGCAGTCAGAAGATAAGTGCTTGAATTTTTTTTAGGAAGTCATTGGACAGTTACCATTGGGGGGTGTCTTGTTTTTCCCAGACTTGGAAGTGCAGGCCCCAGTGCTTAGTTCTGTGAGTCCCTGGAAAGGACCATAAATCTAGGAGGCTGAAATCTTCCATCTTTTAAGAACTTCTTCAGCCTTGTTGTCAAAGAGGTGGTCAACATGATCAGGCAAAGAATGCTCCTTAAGCCAAGCATGCCTTCTAAGCACAGAACCAGTAACAGCAGCCCTGTAAGAGGCCTCTAAAGAATCAAAACCACATTGCAAACTATGTTTTCCAACTTGTTCAGCAGAATGCATTAAAGCCTGTGAGTCTACCAAGTGCACCTGCAAGCTCAATTCCTGCCAGGAAAATTAAATAGACTGGCAGACGGACTAAGCAGAAACCTCATGGGCCCATGTTGGCAAATTAATGGGCTGATTAAGAGCCACACAGGATACCACCTTGGGCATGAAGGATGGATTGGTTCTGAGTGACACCCTGTCCGCATGAAAGATGATGAAAGGCTCCACTGCCATAAGGGCCTGTAATTCAGATACCCTTCTAGCTGAAGTGATTGCTAAAAGGAAAGCTGTTTTCCAAGAAAGAAATTTTAAGTCTGCAGTAGCAGCTGGCTCGAAAGGAGGTAGAGTGAGTTTCTCCAATACAAAGTTAAGGTCCCTGGCTGGGGTTGGAGCTCTCCTGGGTGGTCTCAAAATTTTGGCCCCTCTGAGGAACTGCTTGAGCAGTGGATGAGAGAAGTGGGGAGGTTCTGTGTTATAATGAGCTGAAATGGCTGATGCATGGATTTTAATGGAGGAAAAAGACAGGCCTTTGTGAAGCATCTCAGTTAAGTATTGCAAAATCTGAGGTAAATTGGGCGCTGCTGTGCTCATCCCTTGAGACTGGCTCCAGGCACAGAATCTTTTCCATTTTTCAGCATAAGATTTTCTAGTACTAGGCCTCCTTACCTCTAAGATGGCATCCATCACAGGTTTGCTGAGGGATGGTAAGGGAGAGTTTAAGTAATTAGCCAGGCTGCACGGTTCATTGTTGGAAGTTGAGGGTGCAGAATCTGGTTCTCCTGCTGAGACAGCAGGGAAAGAGTCTGAGGCAGGTACCATGAAGACAATGTGACACACTGCGCAGGAGGGGGTACAAGTGTTGGCGCGGCCAGTCTGGAGCAATCAAAATCATCCTTGGTTTGTCCTCTTTGACTTTTAGTAGTACTTTGGAGAGCAGAGGCAGCGGGGGCAAGGCATAGACTGATAGGTTTTTCCAGCTGAAGGACAGAGCATCCTCTTTCCATTCTTGTTTGTGGGGAGTCCTTGTGCAAAATTTGTCCAATTGGTAGTTCTGGGGGGAGGCAAACAGGTCTATATCTGGGCTCCCCCATTCGTTTGTCAACATGTTGAAAATCCTTGGTTGCAGTTTCTACTCGTGTGGGTCCATGAGGTTTCTGCTTAGTCCGTCTGCCAGTCTATTTAATTTTCCTGGCAGGAATTGAGCTTGCAGGTGCACTTGGTAGCTCAAGGCTGTGTTCCACAATGCCATGGCTAGTCTGCAGAGGTGGTAAGAATGTGTACCCTTCTGCTTGTTTATGTACCACATAATTGTGGTGTTGTCCGTCTTTACCATTAGTTGTCCTGGAAGAATGTAGTCCTTGAAGGCTGTCAGAGCATTCTGTACAGCTAACATTTCTTTTTTATTGATATGCAGGTGCATTTGACTTGGGTTCCATTTGCCCTGAATGCACTTCCCTGCCAGGTGAGCCCCCCATGCATAGTCTGATGAATCTGTTGTCAGGGTTTGGGTGGTAGGGGTGGTGTGAAAGGTAGTCCCTTGTTTTGGTGGCAGGCCTCTGCCCACCAAAGGAACTTTAGGCGTAGGCAAGGTATGATAGGAATCACTGTTTCTAGGCTGTGAAAATGTTGACTCCATAGGCTTTTTAGATACCACTGTAGTTTCCTCATATGCAGTCTTGCATGTGGAATTAGAAGAATGCAGGAGGCCATGAACCCCAAGGCTTGCAGTATTTGTCTTGCAGATAGCAGGGTTTTTGTGGCCACTTGTTTGAAATAGGTTGTCAAATGAATTTGCTTTTCTGGCGTGAGGTAAGCCATCTGGGAAGTTGTATTCAAGCTTGCTCCCAGGAATGTAATTTGTTGACAAGGTACCAGTTGTGATTTCTTTTCATTTATGGTGTACCCCAGACAAGTTAGAACCCTTTTTTACAAACGCCAGATTATTCAAAAGTATGTCCTGGCTTTCAGCCTGAATTAGACAATCGTCCAGGTATGGGTATATTTGAATACTTCTTTGCCTGCAAAAAGTAACTGGAGCTAGGCACTTTATGAATCCCCTGGGTACAGTAGATAAGTCAAAGGGCAGTGCAGAGAACTGATAGCGCGTGTAGCCTGCTTTGAAGCATAGGTATCTTCTGCAAGATTCCCTGATTGAGATGTGCAGGTATGCTTCTTTTAAATCTAGTGTTGCCAACTAGGGATCTTTGCCTATCATAGGAAGCAATTGGTGAAGAGTCAGCATCTTGAATTTTGCAATCTCCAGAAAGGTGTTTAGAGTAGACAGGTCCAGGATTGGATGCCATGATTTGTCTTTTCTGGGTACCAGGAAAAGTCTGGATTAGAAACCTTGTCCCTTTTCCTCTTCTGGTACCAGCTGAATAGCCCCCATGCTTAAGAGAGAAAGTACTTGTTTTTGAGCCTCTGCCCACTGATTTGGGGGTAGGTCCAGACACCCACTTGACGTTGGCAATGTGTAGAAGTGAAATCTGTATCCCTGGGACACTACATTTAAAACCCATTTGTCCTGGGTAATGAGTTCCGAGTTCTTGGCATGAAGAGCAATCTTTCCCCCTCAAAGGGGCAGTCAGAAGATAAGTGCTTGGAAATTTTAAAAGGAAGTCATTGAGACAGTTTACCATAGGGGGGTGTCTTGTTATTCCCAGACTTGGAAGTGCAGGCCCCCCACTGCTTATTTCTGTGAGTCCCCTGGGACTGAAACCTGGGGTTTTTGCTGTGTCTGGGTTTGGCTTGAGAAGACCTGGAAAGGACCAATTCTTAGAAGGCCAGTGCCTACTAAATCTAGGAGGCTGAACTTGTAAAAAATCTTTTACAGTTTGCATAGATTTAGCTTTATCTTCCATCTTTTTAAGAACTTCTTCAGCCTTGTTGCCAAAGAGGTGGTCCTGATTTAAAGGAGCATCCAACAATTTAGCTTAAACATGATCAGGCAAAGATTGCTCCTTAAGCCAAGCATGCCTTCTAAGTACAGAACCAGTAACAGCAGCCCTGCAAGAGGCCTCTAAAGAATCAAAACCACATTGCAAAGTATGTTTTCCAACTTGTTCAGCAGAATGCATTAAATCCTGTAAGTCTTTATTTTCCACACAGTCAGGAATTAACATAATTTTCTGTTTAAGCAGTTCAATAACATGTTGCTGATATTTTAACTTATGAAATTGGCAGTTTAAAGCTCTAATTGCCAAGGTTGCTGAAGTATAAACCTTTTTACCCCATCTATCCAGTGCCCTGGGGTCTCTATCAGAAGAGGTAGGATTTTTAGCAGTACAAGCCTTAATGCCCTACGGCCCCTGTGAAATAGTCTCCGGATCAGCAATAGGATTTTTGAAAAGGAACTTGTGGGACTCGGGGACCCTGTAGTATCTGTCAGGTTTACTGGGAGCAGGAGGCAAGGAATCAGGGGCCAAACTGGATTCCGAGAAAGCATCATCAACAATGTCTAATACAGGAGAAATAGCCAAAGATCTGTGCTGAGGTAGGAGAAGGAAATCCCTAAGCCTCTTTTTTGAATCAGAAAATTCATGGCTTTCCCAGTGAAAATGCTCCCTTAGAGTATGTAGGGTTTCCCCAAAAGAAAAATCCTCAGGAGGGGAAGCAGAGGGAATAGAGTCCTCTGCATCAGAATCCTCATAAGTTCGTAAGGACAAATCCAGGTCATCAGAAGAGTCAGAAGAAACAGAATCCTGATCAGAAGATTCATAATCAAGCTCAGCCCTAGGCCTCTTAGAGGGGGGAATTGGCTACCCCTGATTAGAGTTATTAGATCTTCAGCCATTTTTGTCATTTGTTTTTTAGACATAGGGGCCTGAGCATGTGGCCTGGGCATTCGTTTTTTAGACATGGATCGGGATTTAGGCCTTAGTAACGAAGGAGGTGTCAATTTAATATGCAAGTCCATAGGCCTGAATACACCCTCAGAAGCCGGTACTTGCACAGCGGCTCTGGACCCATCCAAAGTACAGACATCCGCGGATTCCATAGTTGAAGTATCTCGCGGCATACCGGACTCCGAATGGGTCTCAGTAGAGGCCTGCGAATCAGAAGTAGCAGGTATCAGGCGCTGCGAAAGCGTCTCATTGAGTACCGGCAAACTGGCGACTGGCTTAGGAGAAGCGTTGTCGACAATTTTGGACTTTTGTCTTTATCTTTGCATTTTTTTGGAATCCCAGTAGTCGGATGGCTAACCGATGACATTTCTGGATAATTAAATCGAGAACCGAAATATTTAGAGGCAAAAATATACAGACGATGGATAGTGCGCTGATTAAATAAAGCACAAAACTGACAGCAAGGTACGTCGTGGTCATGGCCTAGGCAAGGAATACAGTTCGAATGAAAATCTTTATGAGGTATTTGCTTCCCACAAGTAATGCAATTATTAACTTTTACTGACATCGGTAAGGAGCAAGAAAAAGTTTCCCCAATGGGGTACTTAGCTTTTAGTTGAAGACTTCGGTTCTGAAACTCGAAAACGAAAATTTCAGGAGTCAGCCGACCGGCACTTGCGAACTGCTTCTGCTTCGTGCACCGTACGGCAAGAAAGACTGATGTAATGGCGATGGATGCGTGTTTTATACCCCTGACAACCTGACGTCATGGAAGAAGGGACAGCAACCGACGCAGGACCCAATATTTTATTAATCAAGCCGATTGAGGGCAACCTGCAAGCAGATAACCCAAATGCATTGACTGCAACAGTGAAACACGAAGAACATGAGAGCGTTCATTTGTGTATGCAGCAGCAGTATATGAGACAGAAGGAAAAAATCATCATATTGTTGTATATGCCGAATCAAGGGAAGACCAAGAGTGTTTGAAGCGCAAGTTCAGAGAGATGTGCAACCCCCAGACAAATATTACATTAGAGAGGCATTTGTTTTACACAAGAGATCAGAAACCAGGGGAAACTTTTGCAGCTTATATAACCGACCTGAGAAACAAAGCCAAAACATGTCGATTTGGTGACTTAAAAGATGAGTTAATAAAGGACAGGCTTGTGTGTGGTATCAATAGTGGTGCTGTGAGAAAGATCTTGCTTCGTGCAGTTATTTAACATTGAGTAAAGCCATAGAGATTTGTCAGATCCACAAAATGACAGAAAAACACACAAGTATGACTGCAAGTGACAAGAGCATGGTTTCAGCAGGCTCCAGAGCAAAGGTAGATTGTATGCAACATGTAACAAACAGAAGTAAGCCTAATTACATGACAGCCACAGCCTCTGCTGCTCATCAGGGAAACCACGTAGCGTTCCAGCAAGTTCTAAGACTAGTTCAGTTAAAGGAGCATGCTCAGTACAGTACAAGCATGAATCAGCAAAACCCAAGTCCAGCTTTAGTGTTAACTGTTGCAATTGTGGTGCAAACCATGAGTCTAAAAGAGAGAAATGCTTAGCATTTGGTCAGCAATATCACAAGGTCAAAACATGGAACCATTTTCAAAAGTCTTGCAAATCACCTCACATAGTTGTAAAGAAAGGTCACACAAGAAAGCAAGTTGATCAAGTAGAGATTCAGCAGTCCACTTTCTATGTAGATGGTGTATCAGTGCTTGGTGAAAGAGCTGATGCAGTGAACTTATTGGCAGAGAGCGATGTGTTTTGTACGATCCAGATCAATGGTAAATCCAAGGAGCTTAAAGCAGACACTGGTTCAAAGTGTAATGTTATATCAGTAGACACATTTGCTAAAGTGAAAACTAACGAACAACTCATTGTGGCCAATAGTGCGAAACTTGTTGCTTATGGAGGTGAAAAAATTCAAACCAAAGGCTCAGTGATGATTTCATGTTATTTGGCCAAGAACTGTTACAACTTGTTATTCTATGTAGTCCGAAGACCAGTACAGTATTTATTGGGTCTCAAAGATAGCTTGAGAATGAATCTGCTTTCTTTTACCAAAGAAGTTCATCACGTAAGTGTATATCCTAGTTCCAATTTTTCTGAAGCCATTTTCTCGGAGTATGCTGATGAAGTTAGACCCAGAGGTTACACCAGTAGTCAGGCTAGCAAGAAAAGTTCCGATAGCTATGCAGAATAAAGTCAAGGCTCACTTGGATAAAATGGTGCAGCAAGGTGTAATTTGTCCAGTTACAGAAAAAGCTGACTGGGTATTGTCCATGGTAGCAGCTCACAAAAACGACTCAGACAAAATCAGAATATGCATTGACCCAAGAGATTTGAACAAAGCATTGAAGAGACCATATCATCCAATGTGCACAGTCGAAGAAGTCGCAGCCCTGATAACAAAAGCCACTGTCTTTTCTGTCTTGGATGCAAAAAGTTCATTTTAGCAAGTGATGCTTGATCACAAATCCTCATTACTAACCACTTTTGGTACACCATTTGGCAGATACTGATTCCTAAAGATGCCATTTGGAATAAATTCTGCAAGTGAAGTCTTTCAGTGTGCAATGGAGCACATTTTTTGGGTTATCATTGTGCCATAATAGTAGAAGACTTACTAGTTGGAGACAATGGTGAAGCAGAGTATGACAGAAACCTAAAGAGAGTTCTAGACAGAGCATGTGAAGTAAACTTGAAGCTCACCCCTCTTCACTGCAAATTCAGGCTACCAGAAGTTACATATGTAGGTCGTTTATTTACCAGTACTAGCTTGAGACCAGACCCGACCAAGCAAGCAGCTATCTTTGAGATGTCAGCACAAGAGAATATTCAATCTCTACAGCGCTTCCTAGAAATGGTCAACTATTTAGGCAAGTTTATACCAGACTTCAGTGAGTTGACAGCACCTTTAAAAGAGTCAACATGCAAAAATGTTGCAATGTCATGGTTAGACCACCACCAGAAGGCATTTGAAGACCTGAAGCAGAAAATTGCCACCCCACCTACATTAAGATAGTATGATGTATATAAACCAGTCACTCTTTCCTGTGATGCTTCAAAATTTGGTCTTGGGACAGTTATAATTCAAGAGGGCAGACCAGTAGTCTATGCATCTAGAACACTTACCCAAACTGAGATGCAGTATGCTCAATTTGAGAAATAACTTTTGGCAATAGTATTTGCATGTTCCAAGTTTCATGATTACATTTATGATTGAGCTATTCAGAATGAAACTGACCACCAACCTCTAGTTACTATTTTAAAGAAGCCTATGCATTCAGCTCCAGTGAGATTACAAAGAATGATGCTCAAATTGCAAAAGTACAACTTCAAAATGGTCTATATAAATGGCAAACGACTCTATTTGACTGATACCTTATCCGGATCACCTGGAAATATGACGGAACAGCTTGATGAAGAGAATTTTGACTTTGATGTGATGGAAGTGTGCAATTTTCCTACCACTAGGCTTGATGAGTTAAGAGATCACACAAAGACTGATCCAATTTTGCAAAAGCGCAATCACTACATTAATGATGGATAGCTGTCAAAGCAACCTACTGTACCACCTGAAGTGCAAACCTATTTTCCTTACAGAGATGAAATGCTGATGGAAGATGGCATTATTTTCAAAAGTCCTAAAATTGTTGTTCCTGCTTCCTTACAACAAGAATATATCCAGATATTGCATTGTGGTCACCCAGGTTCCGCATCCACTAAGAGATGGGTGAGAGAACTAGTATTTTGGCCTTCATTACTGAAAGACATTGATAAAGTACTTTCTTCTTGTTCAGTATACAATAGTACCAGACCGCATTTGCAAAGAGATCCACTTCAGCTAAGTCCAGTTCCTGAACTACCTTAGTCAACAGTAGCCACTGATATCTTCAAGTGGAACAATCAACACTACTTAGTATTGGTAGACATTTACTCAAACTGGTTTGAGATTGACTTTCTACCTAACCTAATATCTACCGCTGTTATTACTAAGTTGAAATGTCACTTCTCAGTCCATGGTAGTCCACAAAGTTATCTCTGACAATGGTACGCAATTTACTAGGCAGTTGTTTCAGAAATTTGCAACAGAATGGGACTTTGTACATGTTACTAGCAGTCCTGAATATCCACAGTCAAATGGGCTAGCTGAACATGCAGTGCAGAGTGCAAAGCAATTACTTGAAAGGTTAAAGTGTGACAATACCGATGTCTTTTTGAATTTACTTAATCTCAGAAACATACCCTGCGATGATATTCTTGGCTCATCGGCTCAAAGACTTCTTTCCAGGCAAACCAGAATGACTCTACCTATTAGTTCCAGTTTATTGAGGCCTAAAGCTAAGAACAACAGAACCATAAAGGCTCAACTATTCAAGGAGCGTTCGACCCAGAAGTCCAGTTATGATAAATCGAGCAGATTTCTTCATCTGTTGTGGAAAGGAGAAACAGTGAGAATAGAAACGGCGAAACGTTTCAACCGGATTGGACGAGTTACAGGTATATGTGCTGAGCTGAGATCCTACCCTGTAGAATCCAAGGGTATGGAGTACAGGAGAAATCACAGACATTTACTTGCTGTACCAGAATCATCATCACAACATCATTTTAATGAAAGCGACTCTAGATCTCAGAGTGAACCAAATGTTGTTCCCATTCCAGAGTGTGTTCCTACCTCTGATTCCATTCCTGAAGATGTTTCAGACAATTCTAAGATTGAACATTTTACAGAGACAGCTCCAGTTGCTAAATCCAATTCCCAATTTTATGTCACATGACATGGACGAGTATCCAGGCACAGTGTGAAATATGCAGCAACATGGAATTAAGTGTGTATATATGTACCTTATCTTGTATAAATGAATGCTACAGAACTGTGTGTGATATCTGCATGCCAAACAGATTCATAACGCTGCATGTTTTTATTTTTAAACATGGAGGATATAGATCGGAGTGCACGTGCTGTGTGCTGTGTCTTTAAGAAGCATGCCAAAGACGTAACGTGCATGTATAAATGTCAGGCACGTGCCATTCCTAGTGCCATTTTGAGAGCAGCCAGAGAGTAAGCATGTATGATTACAGCAGTTAGTTTGTATATAAGTTACTTAAGTTAAAGTCAGTAAACTTCTATATTGATGTGTTTGTATAAAATAAAGCTACTTGATCAGAACCCACAAAAACTCTTCTATTGTGTCCAAAGTAGGAAGCGACAGTATGTATGTATGAACTTTGACCGTTGTAAACAAAATTATTAACATGAAACTGTACTTTTGTTTTATTTTTCTTTTCATCTGTGTTATACATGTGTTATTGTTACTTTTGTATTGTCTAAATGTGGAGCTTTTCTCCCCGGGCCTCCGCTGAAAATTGGCTACTAGCCCAGTTGGACCTTCCCAGTAAAAAAAAAAAAAAAATGTGAAATAAATAAATAAACTGATACAAGATTTAAACATTAGCTCAAGAACATATGGTAAAATTGTCACATGTCTACCTGAGGAAATAACAGTTATCAAAGGTATCAAAGAGGAACATCAGCTATCTCTATTTTTGTTTGCTAATAGCAAAGTGAACCACTAGCAAACAAAACTAAAAATAAACATAACAATAGGGTTTTCAATCTGAGAGGGAGTCAGATATTTTCTTCATATGGTCTTAATACCTATATTAATTTTCATATCTAGAATTTAGTGATCTCTCTTACCCAACTTTTAATATTAATAAAATAAATTCATGATTAATAAATTAGCAAATGGGAGCCAAAATAGAAAATCATATAACTGCAATTGAAAATGTTACTTGGATATCATTTGGAATATCTGATCTCCAGTTAACAATCATTACAAATTATGAAGTGATTAAGGTTTTAAAATATAGCCTTAAAGTGAAGTAAGATCTTCTTCACTTTGGAAGATGAATTAATCAAACAAAAATATCTTAGTGCGCAAATAACACATTTGAACTCCCTCATTACAACCAATGAAATTATATGCAAACCAGATTAATAATGTTTGCATTATCCTTTCTATGGTTTGCAATAAGACAGGAACAGCATTTAAAAATCACAAAAGACTGTGAAAAGCGGGCCATCCTTTTTTCTGACATTAGTTCTTATATTTTGACTTAAAACTATAGTACACTGGTTTGATTCTGTCTGAGATGTTGTTATAGGAAAGATTTACAGTTACGTTTATTTTTAAAAATGACAACAAAGTGATACATATATTCAGAAACTGCGTACAATTTTTCTAAATATTCCAAGCATTTTAATTACATGCATTTATTAGCAAACAGCATGCAATTTCTGTAAACTCAAACATTTTAATTACATACATCTATTAGCAAACAGCACACATTTTATATATATATATATATATATATATATATATATATATAGAGAGAGAGAGAGATAATGTATACATATGTATATTGTGAAATATTTTAAATTCCGTCGATATTGTTTTAAAATATTTTAAAACCGTTATTTATATCTCTGCTCCTTTCAGCTACTGAATGATGTTCTTTTTCCGATTATTGCAACAGGTTTCATTAATATGGTTTATATATTCAACCATGAAAATGGAATCAGGAACATCTTGCATACTGGTTTAACTATTTAAAAAAGTACAGTTGTGTACCTACCATAAATGTAGATGTTCGAGTGTATTCACTGTTGCAGTCATTACTCTTGGGTTATCCTGCTGGCAGGCTACCCCTCAGTCGGCTGCCTGAATCTAAAAGTCCTGGTCTGGCTTCGCCGGGTTGCTGCCGCCTCTTCCCGAAGTCAGTGTGCTAGGTATAAAAGATGCAGCGGACGCCATTTTCTTCTGGGGTTTTCTTGCCCCAGATATCAGTGCCCTAAATTGGTAGGCCAATTTATGCCAATAAGTATGCACATGCCATAACATAAACATTTATTCATTCACATAAGCAAATACACCAAATAGGTTGTATAGGATAGAGAGGTACAGATAAGGCCCAGCAAAGAAAAAAGGGGGATGGGTGGTGAGAGGATCGCACATTGAATCCACCGAACATCTAAATTTGCGGTAGGTACACAACTGTACCATGTTCATCGTGTTTCACTGTTGCAGTCAATACTTTTGGTTGAATCCAAAGCTGAGGAAGGGTGAATGGGCTAAATAGGATTAGCAGAGGCTGGCGGAGGCCATGCAGGACCGCAGTGGCAGTTTCTTCCGCCTAATTGGAGGGTAAAGAGATAAGTGGTAGCGCTAGAAGGTGTGCACTGAACTCCAAGTTGCAGCCTCTAAGATATCTTTGGTTGGTACCCTCTGAGGAAGGCTGCTGAAGTGGCTGCTGCTCAGGAATAAATGAGGCCTAATGCCCTTGAAAATTGATTTGCTATATGTTGAAAATAGCAGAAACGAAGCAATGGCCTATCCATTTAGAAATAGTCTGTTTTGAGATAGCCTTTCCTTGTGATCCCAGCATATGACACACCAAAAGTTGCTCTCAGTCTTTCTGAAAGCTTTAGTTCTGTCCAGGTAGAAGCGTGAATCGCTCGTGTATGTCCGAAAAGAATGGTGAATTTTCTGTGGATTAGGATAAAGGTTGGCAAGTGAATGGTTTGGTTAAGGGCCACACTGGACACCACCTTAGGCATAAATGTAGGGTTTGTCCTCAGAGAAACCCTGTCTGGATGAAAAATGATGAAAGGTTCCACAGCCATGAGAGCTTGTAACTCCGAGACTCGCCTTGCAGAAGTTATTGCTACGAACAGAGCTGTTTTCCAGGATAAGAATTTTATATCTGCTGTTGATGCTGGCTCGAAAGGAGGCAGTGTGAGTTTTTCCAAAACATAATTGAGGTCCCAGGCAGGAATCCTAATGTTTTTGGCCCCTCTGAGGTACTGCCTTATTAAAGGATGAGAAAAGATAGGTGGTTCCGTATTGTAATGGGCGGAAATGGCAGAGGCATGAATCTTAATTGATGAGAAGGAAAGGCCTTTGTTCAGCATCTCAGTTAGGTATTGTAAAATCTGAGGGATATTTGGTACACACGTGTCAATGCCTTGTTCCTGGTTCCAAGCACAGAATCTCTTCCATTTTTCTGCATAAGATTTTCTGGTACTGGGCCTCCTGGCCTCCAAGATAACATCCATAACAGCTTTTGAAAAAGCAGTGTTCTGAATGGCTACATTATCCACCATGCTGCCAGATTTAAGGTCCTGAGTTGGCTGTGCAGGATCTGATTGTTTTGTTGGGTCAGCAAGTGAGAAGTTTGAGGCAATATCCATGCTGGACCTTGAGACAAGCTCTTTAGGATTGGGTACCAGTGCTGGCATGGCCAGTCGGCAATCAGTATCATTTTTGGCTTCTCTTGTCTGACCTTTAGGAGTACCTGGGAAGGAGAGGCAGTGGGGAAGCATAATGTTAGATTTTTCCAGCTGAAGATAGAATCCACTTTCCATGCTTGCTTGTGATAAATCCTTGTGCAGAATCTCTGCAATGGCAGTTGTGAGGAGGCAAATAGATCTATGTCTGGGCATCCCATTTCCTTTTATCATGCTGAAGACTTGTGGATCCAGTTTCCATTGTGGGGATCCATGAGGTTTCTGCTTAGTTTTGCCCAGAGTATTTGTTTCCTGGCAGGAATTGTGCTTGCAGGCTGAATTGAAATTCAAGCTGTGCACAAAGGTCATTGCTTGTCTGCAGAGGGGTAGGAATGTGTACCTGTTGGTTGAATGTACCACATGACGTAGTGTACCTATTTATCAGTAACTGGTCCTGGATGAAGTAGGTCCTTGAAAGCTGTCAGGGCATTTTGAACAGCTAGCATCTCTTTTGATTGATGTAATGCATCTGGTTTGCAGACCATGTGCCCTGAATACATTTTCCTGCCATATGGGCCCAGGCATAATCTGATGCATCCATTGTCAGTCTGTCTGGCTGTGGTAACTGAATGGCGGCCCTTTTGTGGTGACAGGCTTCTGCCCACCATCGAAACTCCTGTTGAGGCAGGGAATGAGTGCAATTACTGTTCCAGGCTGTGGCAATGTGAGTCCAAACACTTTAGATACCATTGACTCCCTCATATGCAGTCTGGCATATGGAATTAGTAGAATGCAGGATGCCATGAACCAAGGCCTGCAGGATTTTGCTTGCAGATAAGTGGGTTTTGTTGTCCATTTCTGAAGTAAGATAGTTGCTTTTGTTATTGGCTGAGATAAGCCATCTGGGCAGTTGTATTTAAGCTTGCACCCAGGAATATTATCTCTTGAGAGGGCACTAGTTTGATTTCTTTTCGTTTACTGTGTACCCTAGGCAATTAGTAATCTTTTACAAATGCCAGATGCTTAGAAGAATGTCTTTGTTCTCTGCTTGAATTAGGCAGTCGCCAAGTAGGGATATATTTGAATTCCTTTTGTCTGCAAATTGACTTACTGGTGCCAGGCATTTTGTGAAGACCCTGGCGCAGTAGATAAGCCAAAGGGCAGTGCAGAGAATTGGTAATGCATTGAGCCAGCTATGAATCTGAGGTATCTTCTGCAAGATTGTCTGATTGGGACATGCAGGTATGCCTCTTTAGGTCCAAAGTTAGCAAGCCTTCTTGCCCAGCATGGGCAGTAGCTGCTGAAGAGTCAACATCTTGAATTTTGGAACTTCCAGAAACGTATTTAATTAGACAGGTCCAGTATTGGTCTCCAGGTTTTGTCCTTTCTGGGTACTAGAAAAGTCTGAGTAAAATCCTTGCCCCTGCTCTTGTTGTGGTATGTGAATGGCCCTCATGTCCATGAGGGCTGTAATTTGTTTGTGCCTCTGCCCATTAATTGTGTGGCAGGTCTGGCATACCTTTGACCTTGGTAGGGTGTGAAAATGGAACCTGTAGCCTTGGGACACTATGTTCAGGACCCAATTGTCTTGGGTAACCATTTGCCAATTTGAGACCCGACCAAGCAAGCAGCTATCTTTGAGATGTCAGCACAAGACAATCTTCAACCTCTACAGCGTTTCCTAGACATGGTCAACTATTTAGGCAAGTTTATACCAGACTTCAGTGAGTTGACAGCACCTTTAAGAGCGCCAACATGCAAAAATGTTGCATGGTCATGGTTAGACCACCACCAGAAGGCATTTGAAGACCTCAAGCAGAAAATTGCCACCCCCACCTACATTAAGATAGTATGATTGTATATAAACCAGTCACTCTTTCCTGTGATGCTTCAAAATTTGGTCTTGGGACAGTTATAATTCAAGAGGGCAGACCAGTAGCCTATGCATCTAGAACACTTACCCAAACTGAGATGCAGTATGCTCAATTTGAGAAAGAACTTTTGGTAATAGTATTTGCATGTTCCAAGTTTCATGATTATATTTATGATTGAGCTATGCAGATTGAAACTGACCATCAACCTCTAGTTACTATTTTAAAGAAGCCTATGCATTCAGCTCCAGTGAGATTACAAAGAATGATGCTCAAATTGCAAAAGTACAACTTCAAAATGGTCTATACAAATGGCAAACTACTCTATTTGACTGATACCTTATCCGGATCACCTAGAAATATGACGGAACAGCTTGATGTAGAGAATTTTTACTTTGATGTGATGGCAGTGTGCAATTTTCCTACCACTAGGCTTGATGAGTTAAGAGATCACACAAAAACTGATCCAATTTTGCAAAAGCGCAATCACTACATTAATGATGGATAGCTGTCAAAGCAATCTAGTGTACCACCTGAAGTGCAAACCTATTTTCCTTACAGAGATGAAATATTGATGGAAGATGGCATTATTTTCAAAGGTCCTAAAATTGTTGTTCCTGCTTCCTTACAACAAGAATATATCCAGATATTGCACTGTGGTCACCCAGGTTCCGCATCCACTAAGAGAAGAGTGAGAGAATTAGTATTTTGGCCTTCATTACTGAAAGACATTGATAAAGTACATTCTTCTTGTTCAGTATACAATAGTACCAGACCGCATTTGCAAAGAGATCCACTTCAGCTAAGTCCAGTTCCTGAACTACCTTAGTCAACAGCAGCCACTGATATCTTCAAGTGGAACAATCAACACTATTTAGTATTGGTAGACATTTACTCAAACTGGTTTGAGATTGACTTTCTACCTAACCTAATATCTACTGCTGTTATTACTAAGTTGAAATGTCACTTCTCAGTCCATGGTAGTCCACACTTATCTCTGACAACGGTACGCAATTTACTAGTCAGTTGTTTGAGAAATTTGTAACAGAATGGGACTTTGTACATGGTACTAGCAGTCCTGAATATCCACAGTCAAATGGGCTGGCTGAACATGCAGTGCAGAGTGCAAAGCAATTACCTGAAAGGTCAAAGTGTGGCAATACCGATGTCTTTTTGAATTTACTTAATCTCAGAAACATACCCTGTGACGATATTCTTGGCTCATCGGCTCAAAGACTTCTTTCCAGGCAAACCAGAATAACTCTACCTATTAGTTCCAGTTTATTGAGGCCTAAAGCTAAGAACAACAGAACCATAAAGGCTCAACTATTCAAGGAGCGTTCGACCCAGAAGTCTAGTTATGATAAATCGAGCAGATTTCTTCATCCGTTGAGGAAAGAAGAAACAGTGAGAATAGAAAGGGCAAAAACTTTCAACTGGATTGGACGAGTTACAGGTATATGTGCTGAGCTGAGATCCTACCTTGTAGAATCCAAGGGTATGGAGTACAGGAGAAATCACAGACATTTACTTGCTGTACCAGAATCATCATCACAACATCATTTTAATGAAAGCGACTCTAGATCTCAGAGTGAACCAAATGTTGTTCCCATTCCAGAGTGTGTTCCTACCTCTGATTCCATTCCTGAAGATGTTTCAGACAATTCTAAGACTGAACATTTTACAGAGACAGCTCCAGTTGCTAAATCCAATTCCCAGTTTTATGTCACATGATATGGACGAGTATCCAGGCACAGTGTGAAATATGCAGCAACATGGAATTAACTGTGTATACATGTACCTTATCTTGTATAAATGCATGCTACAGAACTGTACGTGATATCTGCATGCCAAATAGATTCATAACAATGCATGTTTTTATTTTTAAACAGGGAGGATGTAGATCAGAGTGCATGTGCTGTGTCTTTATAAAGCATGCCAAAGACGTAACGTGCATGTACAAATGTCAGGCACGTGCCATTCCTAGTGACATTTTGAGAGTAGCCAGAGCGTAAGCATGTATGACTACAGCAGTTAGTTTGTATATAAGTTACTTAAGTTAAAGTCAGTAAACTTCTATCATGATGTGTTTGTATAAAATAAAGCTGCTTGAACAGAACCCACAAAGACTCTTCTATTGTGTCCAAAGTAGGAGAGCGACAGTATGCATGTATGAACTTTGACCCTTGTAAACAAAATTATTAACTTGAAACTGTACTTTTGTTTTATTTTTCTTTTCATGGGTGTTATACATGTGTTATTGTTACTTTTGTATTGTCTAAATGTGGAGCTTTTCTCCCAGGGCCTCTGCTGAAAATTGGCTATTAGCCAAGTCGGACCTTCCCAGTTAAAAAAAAAAAAAAAAAAGTGAAATAAATAAATAAACTGATACAAGATTTAAACATTAGCTCAAGAACATATGGTAAAATTGTCACATGTCTACCTGTATATCAAACTGGAACATCGACTATCTCTATTTTTGTTTGCTATAGCAACTTGAACCACTAGCAAACGAAACTAAAAATAAACATAACAATAGGGTTTTCAATCTGAGAGGGAGTCAGATATTTTCTTCATATGGTCTTAATACCTATATTAATTTTCATATCTAGAATTTAGTGATCTCTCTTACCCAACTTTTAATATTAATAAAATAAATTTGTGATTAATAAATTAGCAAATGTGAGCCAAAATAGAAAATCATATAACTGCAATCGAAAATGTTACTTGGATATAATTTGGAATATCTGATCTCCAGTTAACAATCATTACAAATTATGAAGTGATTAAGGTTTTAAAATATAGCCTTAAAGTGAAATAAGATCTTCTTCACTTTAGAAGATCAATTAATCAAACAAAAATATCTTAGTGCGCAAATAACACATTTGAACTACCTCATTACAACCAATGAAATTATATGCAAACCAGATTAATAATGTTTGCATTATCTTTTCTATGGTTTGCAATAAGCCAGGAACAGCATTTACAAATCACAAAAGACTATGTGAAAAGCGGGCCACCCTTTTTGCTGACATTAGTTCTTATATTTTGCCTTAAAACTATAGTACACTGGTTTGATTCTGTCTAAGATGTTGTTATAGGAAAGATTTACAGTTACATTTATTTTTAAAAATGACAACAAAGTGATAGATATATTCAGAAACTGCATACATTTTTTCTAAATATTCCAAGCATTTTAATTACATGCATATATTAGCAAACAACATGCAACTTCTGTAAACTCAAACATTTTAATTACATACATTCATACATACATACGGGAATTCCACTTCACTATTACCTCTGACAATGGAACCTGCATTTCCCCTGATTCTACTGCTCAACTACTTGGTATAACTATTGACCATAACCTCAGCTTCGATGCCCATGTTAATAATATTATAAAAACTGTTAATAAAAAATTAGGCTCCCTGTGAAAACCCTTCCTTACACCAGTAGCTAAGAAATCCATTGCCCAGACTCATCTTACTTCCACCCTATTCTATGCATCTGCCATTTACACCAATCTATCAAAGCATAATCTCACCAAACTTGAAACTAGCTACAACAACATAACCAGATTTGCCACTGGCTCTCCGTACAGAGCCCATCACTGCCTCAACCTTAAACAACTCAAATGGTTAGAACTACAAAATCAACTACAATACGATCAACTTGTGAATGCACAAAAAATCCTGCACCATCCTACTAATACTCCCATCCTCACTAATCTGATCTCCCCTTATAAAAATCTTTCAACACTACGCTCAGCTAATAAGCTACTTATTGCCAGCAACCCTTCTAATAACAAAGCAGGCGATTCCCTCTTCTCCAATGTTGTGGGTAGAATCTGGAACAAACTTCCTAATACACTCACCTCACTCTCATCCTCTCCAATCTTTAAAAAACACCTTAGAGACCACCTTAAAATACATTGGCTTTGCCCCTGCTCAAAGCCTGATTGAATCTACATTTCTTCTCTCCCCTCCCGTTTCTTTTTCTCCTGCTTCCTTAACAATTACCCCCATATCTTATGAACAACACTACTAAATAGTTTTGCTAATGTTCTAATGCTTTAGATTTTGATTGACTTCACATGAACCCTACTAAAGCATTAAGACTTGTTTACTTCTTACTTCTACTCTAACCAAACCTTACATTGTTCACAATTTATTAATTTGTTCTTATCATGTCTTATTATGTAATGTGAAACTAGTCATTTTTAGAATATTTTGAATGTATTAATTCAATCATGTTGGAGCTTTTCTCCTCGGGCCTCTACTGAAAAGGGATATGTATCCAGCTAGACTAGCCCGGTCAACAAATGTAAATAAATAAATAAATAAATAAATAAATAAAAATACATCTATTAGCAAACAGCACACATTTTATATATATATATATATATATATATATATATATATATAGAGAGAGAGAGAGATAATGTATACATATGTATATTGTGAAATATTTTAAATTCCATCGATATTGTTTTAAAATATTTTAAAACCGTTATTTATACCTGCGCTCCTACTGAATGATGTTATTTTTCCTATTATTCTAACAGGTTTCATTAATACGGTTTATATATTCAACCTTGAAAATGGAATCGGGAACATCTTACATACTGGTTTAACTATTTAAAAACAGTGTGATGAGTGTGGAGGATACACTGAACAATACAATTTGAATACAGAAAACTGGGTAGGTGTTCATTCCGCCTTTAGAAAATATTTCTATCTACATAAAATATTAAACAATAGTTCCGTAACATAATTCTTCTAGATTATAAAAATTCATAACACATTATAAAACTATTATCTCTGATTCTTACTGCAAACACACTAAATATACAAGAAAATATCCATGTGTTTAAAAGACAGTAGCACAGATATTCATCATAATGATCATTGCTGCAGAAGGCAAAGCTATATGGTTTATATCCTGTCAATTTATCAGCTGCACCTTGCAAATCATCTGGACACCTTCCACACATCCAAACCATTAGCTTCAGCTGAACTGTCTAAATTACAGATTCGGGGACCAAGCCCTTCAGAGCTTTTCTGCCTGCAAACAGAGTGCTTCTCTGTGAGCTGTTGAGGACTGACAATCAGCTTGTGCTGTTTCACTATTGGGTAGATAAGTTCCCTTTGGGGAAAACATTCCATGTTTAACTTTTATCATTTAAATAGTTTTTTGCCTAAGAGTTTGTGCTTTAACTCACTGTGACAAGACTTAATTGTACTTTTAAATGGGAACACACTTTTTTCCTATCAGTTTAAAAGTTAAAATATTTTTAAACCCATTTTTTCTCTAGAGAAACTGGTTTTATTTTACTTTTGGGAGATGACAAAGTGTATTAAACTACTTTTTACTATATTTTTATAGGAAAACGTGACTTTTCGAACTTGGGACTTTGAACTTTTACCAGCTTGTGTTGCTTATTTTTGCCAGGAAGGTGGCACTGTTTTCAGCATGACCATGGAATAAATTACCAGTATCATAGTTGGTCCTTCTTCCAGTCAAAAAAAGGAAAAAGTTAAGCAAATAGCCTTTACCACAACAGCAGGCTAGCCATTTGTCTCAGCCGCAGGTGGGTGACTCTGCTGTGGCCAACGCTGGTTCCTCAAACCACTCATCTTTTTTTTCACAGATCCCAGTGGCGTACCACCTACAGCCACTTCTGACAGGGTGTTAGCCATGTCCTCTTCGGCTGTTAGGGTCCAGTCAGTGAACAAGGAAGAGCCAATCATGTTGGTCTTGGAAGAAGTGGCAGAGAACAGTCTCCTGTTTAATCACAATGTTGTGTCCATCCCCAAGGATGCTGCTGCTACCATTAATAAACCTGGTTGCCCCAATTTTCCTGTCAAAAAGAAACAGAAAACTAAACATTTGCCTGCTCTTGCACAAATCTCCCTGGGCAGGAGTAGTTTATTGGGTCTGGCTTAGGATCTTGTTAAGGCCATCAGTCTTTCTTATGAAGTGTTGTCTGGTAAAACAGAAAGTGATTCCTGTCTCAATGAACAGACTCAAGAGTTTGAATCTGGAAAGGAAGATGAAGGGAGAGAGAAAAAAGTTTCTCTTCAGATTTCTGATTCAGACTCAGAGGAGAACATGGTATCTGAATATCCCTGTGAGGGATTCTCTTTCTCAAAGAAAAAAAAAAAGGTTCCAACCGTCAAAAAAGCACTTCCTTTATTAATCAAAATGTAAAATTATATATATGTATATGATAAGTAGCATTTAAAAATAAGAAAAAAAACTTAAGGTATAATAGGATAAAAATATATATATATATATATATATATATATATATATATATGTGTATATATATATATATATATATATATATATATATATATAATAAATTAATACTTGGGTCACATAGCTATTCTTATCATTTAACAAGGGTTTCCGACTATTTTTAGCATTTAATCCAGGTGGGTGGTCATCTCTGAAAAAGATAATCCACTTATATTCCATAATTTCTGTTATAGTATTCATATCCCCTCCACTTTTGGTGGAGTATACATTCTGTAAAACTCTAAATTTAAAAGAATGGTCTTCACCTTGTTGTATTATAGGCTTTAATAAAGCATTAGTTTCAACTTTTCTATGAATATCGGAAAGATGGAGCATAAGTGGATTCATTTTTTCAGAGCTGACCACCCACCTGGATTAAAAGCCAAAAAATTGTCTTAAACCCTGTTAAAGGATGAGGATAGCTATGTGACCGAAGTGTTGATTTATTTTATCTTAAGTTTTTTTTTCTTATTTTGAAATGCCACTTTTCATATACATATATATAACTTTAAACTTTATTACTTATAATTGATTGCAATATATTTTGCATACTATGTTGTGTGTTTTATGTCATGTGACTTTTATATGTCATTTTATAGGCTGGGATTTTATATAAATGCATGTAATGTGATCACTATTTTATTATACACTGAAGAAGAGTCTACTGGGCTCAAAAGCTTTGTTGTTGGTTAATAAAGGAGGCGCTTCTTTGATGGTTGCAACATTGTTTTTTCTTTTGATTTATCTGTTTTACTGCTGGAACCTTTCAGCTGTTGAAGCAACTTTTTGAAGTAGAGATTCTCTTTCTCTTGAGAATCTACAAGTGTTTTCAGCGGGAGAACATTGAGGTTTCTCAGTCCCTAAGAAAATACTATGAGAGCTGTTACAAATGGAATTTCCAGAACCTTCACCCCCCCCCCCCCCCCAGTGCTGTCAGTACTGCAGGATGTGTTTGTCATAGCCTATGGTTTCCTTGACAGCCAGCCTACTGTTCCTAAGAAGACAGATAGATTGTATAAGGTTCCTCAGTCTTTCAAGAGTTTATACACGCATCCCTGACCCGACCCAGCATCTATAGCTTAGGTTACTCCAGCTCCCACTAAATATTTAGTTAATCCCATTCCTTCCACTTCAGACAAGGATGAGAAAACAATTGCTAAGTATGGGAAAAAGTGTACGCTTCTGCAACTTTGATTTTTAGAATTCTGAATTGTCAAGCCCACATGCTAAACTTTATTGTGATGAATTGTGAAAGTATAAGGGATGTTTTTATCTGCAGCTCCTTCTCATGCGGAAAACCTGCTCTGCATGGATTAGTTTCTTCCATTTTACCGGTCACTACTCATTGTTTAAAGTGTGTTTATGAGTCTGCAGTTATTTCTTCAAGAGCTGTTGCTACTGGTACGTGATGAGGATGTTTGCCTGGCCCTTCCTCTTCAATATCTGAAAAGTTGTAAGCTATGGAAATCTATCCATATAGCTTAGGCTACTGGAGCACTGATCAATATGATGAACATAGTACACTTATACAAGAAAAGTTACTAAACAGTAAATATCCAAATGATTATTGCTGCAAAAGCCGCTCCCTCCAAACGTCCCCCTTAGATTTTTAATGTTGTTTTGTCAGGGTGTGGACATTCAATTTAATTAAACAATAACACTAATTAATTTATAATTTTACTCCTAGCTATGTCCTCTCAAGCCTCACCCTACCTCTCCCAGTTGGGATGGAAGCTCTGAAGGGCTTGATGCCCAAACCTGTCTTTTTAAACAGCTCAGCTTGAAATGTCTAATGGTTTGGGGTACAGAATGTGCCCTGAAGCTTTTTAAGCTGGACGGCTGTTATATTCTTGACAAGGTACAACCCATATAGCTTTGGCCACCACAGCAGTGATCATTCAGATATCAGCTGTGATGGTACATTTCTTATACAACCGTACTTCCTTTTGCCAATCTCACTATAAATCACTTTACAGAAAATGCTTATGTTGGCAAGACTTTCTCATTAATAGGTAACCTGTACTTTACTGTGATGCAAATGGAGCACATCATGTTTCTATCTTCAGGATTATCCACAGGTGAGATTTTTGTTTGTAAAAAATGACTGGATAATTTGCAGAAACAAAACATTCTGTTCTACAGAAATGATAAAAGAAGATTAAAGAAGGAAAACTGCTCATATAAGTGAAGCTAGGAGTGTCTAACGCACATAGCAAGCATGAGGTGTTTAGGAAAGCTGTGACATCACAATTTCACATCAAATTCCAAAACGTTTGGCTTCAAACAATCTCAAAGCTACTCCATCTTTACAAATGCCAAGAAAGCCATACCAGTTAAAGATGTAATTGCATCATGAGACAGAATGTATGTTTGTTTTTGTTTTGTTTTTTTTTGGGGGGAGGGGCAGCTGCCCACTGTTAAATATAGGTCTTGTTTATACACCCCTGTAAGTAAGCTCAAACACACACACAGATAATTCTCTGCTGGCAAACATACTGGATTTCAGGGATTCTGTTCTTCTTAGAATCTGCATTGGGATACCTTCCCTAATTCCTTCATATGCAACATGATGGATTTAATGTAAAACAGATCATTTATAAAATATCTGTATGTACTATATGATGCAGAAAATCAAATAACTCAGATAATGTCTAGAATGGAGAGTCTACAGTCACAGCTGTATTAAAAAAGGTAATTCTTTACAGATGTATTGACAGAAGAGGTCCTACCCAGTTAGTCAGATAAGTTTTTACAAACAGTGCTCCGAGGTAGCCCCTGAAAAGGGAAACTTGTAACCAGTGGGTTTACCTGTTTAACAAATTTATAAAATAAAAAAAATTAAAAAAAACACGCCACTCTCTAGGCAGGCACCTCCTACATTCTCTATGCTCAATAGGAAATTCTGTAGACTATATGTACATAGCTACTGACAAGTATACTCCTTAAAACTCCAATCAATGGTGCGGACTTTTCCCAGTTTACTTAATTTCTTGCACACTTCCTGAGCACTGTATCTCCCTGGTAACAAAGCTTATATGCATAATGTTGCCAAGTACAACTGTTGCACTCACAGGTGTACTACTTTTCTGATAGAAATGGCTACTTAGTTCGGAAAAATCTATTCCTTGTTATTCCTAGCAAGAGTGGTGGGCTAGATAGAAACCAATCAAGAGTTAATATTGTACAGGATCCTGTTTAATAAACAACCATCTGACAACAAAATCTCCATTAGTAAGCTTCCTGGGGTTTCTAGAAGCTCCTCGTTTCACAATGAATCGAAGAGCAATCTCCATGTTAGCCAATACTGTAGATTCCAGGAACATTTCTCCTTCTGGTAGCCTCTTTCTATCTTGAGCTGAGACTGTTAATGCTAGTGTTTACAGGGGACCTACTTACTTTATGGCAAGTCCTGCAAGAAAAGCTCAAATGCCACAAACTTCTTCCCTATCATGCCTTGCTAACACTTCCTCTTGCCTTTCTGGTGTAAATATGCAGAGTAAGAACTGTGTCTATAATTTTGTCTGATCTACAGCAGCTGTCCTGCACTATCCTTCCCCATTTAACATGGATACAATATTTTTCTAGGCAGCCCTACAATTTTCAGTATAGCTGAAGCATATCTTTTACCAGTTCTTCACAATCCTGAGGATTTCCTTCTTCAGGATCTCCCAGAATCTGCTGGTTCAGATTCACTGCCAAGTGGCTAGTTCACAGATATGTTTTTTGTCCCTCCTCCCTCACACAATACACAGATACAAATGCACATTTACCATGGGGTATGCCTGCCTCATCAGATTATTGAACTAGTCCACTTGACATCTCTGCCATATCTTCATTTTTATATATTTAAATTTATATTCACAAGCATTCAAGTTTTGTATTTGTGGTTTATTATAGGGTATGAATTTTATGGTGGTTTTAGGAAGTATAATCTGTGTGTGTATATATATGTGTATGTGCTTTTAACTAACTCTAATTAATCAATTTGTTTGTCATTGGCTACCATTAATTAGTTAATGTATTTAAGATGAGTGCACCAAGAGTGTTGGTATCTGATGAAGTCAAGGACGAAAACGTGTTGTGAAGTTTCAGCGTTAGTGAATTAAACTGTTCGTGCCACTTTTCCTGGATTCTGGTGCTTTTTTTGTGATTACTAGTGAACGTTGGGGCACCTGCCTTCTTCTGTGGTTATTCTCTGCCATATCTTCTTATACTTTTGACAGGATAAATGTTGACTCAACAACAGTGGTTTCAGCGAATGCATACATATTTGGAGACATTCATCAAAACAAATTCCATCAAGAAAGATGAAAACTCTAGCAGAACTGAAAGTAGCATCCGTGAACATCACTGACTATTTGCATGTGTAGAAGTTACAATGACTTGATAGCAAAACCCTTAATTTGTTTCTTCCTTCCTCCCTGAGCATCCCACAGTTTTTCCACAATTCTCACTTTCTGTCACATTTCCATTCTGTTAAAAAATGCATGAGGTGTGCCTCTTGTAAGAGCTAACATCTGTTTTTGTCAGCATCACTGCAGGGATAGTTAACCACAGGGTGACACTAACTCTTAGCTAGTGGTTCTGTCACCCCAGCAAGACCAATGATGACTAGCTCACGGATACACCCCTTCCTTCGTAGGATGCACTTTCCATCAAAGCTTATGTTAACCCTCACTCCCACTTCCTTTTTGCCTAAATTAAGGACAGCTCCAAAATCACCGATGAAAAATTATCATCTTCCAAGGGCTATGATGCCCCTCACCTTTACTCGTCCAATAATCCTGCTTTTAAGCATCTTATCATCTTAAATCTATAATCTCAAAGTAAAAAAAAAAACAGAGCTCCTCAAGAATCTTAAGCAAGTCATCTAATTGTGTGCCAGTAAAGTTCCCAGGTTTTGCTACAAAAGATCATGCTGTTATACTTGGTGGCTTTGCAGTTGCCCGCCCCTACAGTAAATCTGATCTGGGACACTCCCCCCAGTTTACTGTCATTGGCTACCGAATACAGAGAGAACATTTGAGAAGGCTGAGTTATCTTTTGCTTCTCCTCTCTCCCTTTCCTTTACAAAAAACTTTGCTAGAATCTCCCTGTGTTCTGCTTAACTGTAACAAAAAAAAACTGCACTTGTTTCCCTCCTTTCCTGTAACTAGTCTAGTCCAGATACAGATTTGCTGTGTCCAGGACTGTTTGTAAGCTTCTGAGCCCCCACAGCCTGTCTGTGTTGGAGGGAAGCTTGCTAGCTTATCAGTGGGAGTGGTAAGCACTAGGTAACCTATCTACCACATAACGAGTGGTTTCTAGCGCAGAAATTGTAGTTACTGACCATTTGTGCAGTTTTTCCATCTCTCTCAACTTCCTGATTTAAAAGTCTGCATTTGCACTTGTTTCTTTCCTGTAACTAGTCTGGTTCAGATACAGATTGTTAGTTTTAGCACTTGAATTTGCTTATTCAGGCTCAGCACTTGTTCAGAACTTGTTGTAAGCACTAAATAAGCTACAAATTACTACAACACTCAACTTTCCTCATTTACCTAGAGGAAAACAGTTTTTGTCCTCACTTCTCTAGAGGAAAACAGTTTTTTATTCAGGCATGTCCAAGGGTCAGCTCCCAGTGTTTTCTCCTGTCTATCTGATGAATCTAGGCATCTTGCGGCAATGTAGCAATTGCGTCATATATACAGACAACCCTCTGTTCCTACCACCCAACACTACAAAGTGTGAGAGATGCACGTATCTAGCCAAACTGGAGGTAAATCTCTCTCCAACCAAGACTGAACTTGACATTCAAGAGGAGTGGGTAAACACTTGCACCACACCACACTCATCACATAGTCCCACTAAACCTACACCACCAAAATCCACACATAGAAACACAAAAACATTAATGGAGGCTCTCAATAATAATCTGCTCAAACAGAGACCTCCAAAGCAGAAACACAAGCAATCTCCACCCCCCCAACACAATCCAAATGAGACACAGCCCACAGACTCAGTGTGCCACTCAATCACAGCCCATAAATCAAAACAACACACTAGTCATAGGTGACACTATAGTCAGGCACACTGATGTCTTACTCACCAGGCCAAACAAGGAGAAGGTTACTGTCAGCTGCCTGTCAGGTGCCAGGATCCGCCACATAACCCACGCACTCAGGTCACTCCACAACAAGTACAAATATGACTCTGTCGTTCTCCATGTTGGTGTGAATGACCTGAGGCATACCTCCCTGGACTACATGAAAAGAGACATGGAAGAGCTCTCTGATCTTGTAGCCCAGGCAGGTATGACCCTAGCCCTGAGTAACATCCTGCCATCACCCAGAATGATACCGCAGTACAAGGATAAAATGATTGACTTCAACAATTGGCTAAGCTTCTGATGTAATTCTAAGGGGATCCAGTATCTGTCTGCCTGGGGCGACATGGTCGACAGACTACGATGCTTTGCCAGAGATGGCCTACACCTGTCACCCCTGGTATTCCGGATACTGGCTAAGGCTCTTGCTGCCCCTATAGTGCCTTTTTTACGTAAGGTTCAAATGACAAATTCACCACCGTAACAGGAACAGGCAAGCAAAAACTGAGGGTAATGCCACTCAATGCTAGAAATCTAAATCTCAAAATGTACTCCCTCAAGGCACTCCTTAAAATGGAGAACATCAATATCTGTGCAGTGACTGAGACCTGGTTCAAGGCTCCAGAGAGCATCCCTGTATTACTAGGCTATATCTCATACCACACTTTTCGGCCACCTAACCTGGACCGGAACACCAAAGGTGGAGGTGTGTCCATATTCATTAAGGACATCCACACCTCCAGGCTAGTTGCTCAGCATAATGCATCCGAGGTTATCCAAGTGCAGCTAACTCTGGGCAAAACTGCAATCCGAATTGTAGCTTGCTACAAATCCTCCACCATGCCCCAGGATTCCCACTCCTCTTTTCTTGATATACTGAAAAATATTAGGGTTCATCCAAACATCCTAATAATGGGCAATTTCAACTACCCCACCATTAACTGGGAAAACTACTCATGTACCAACTCCTTTGCACAACTCTTTCTGGAATTCATAAATTCCAGTGCCCTAGATCAACTTATCCACACCCCACCAGGGGCAACAATATCCTAGACCAAGTCATTACCAACATGTGTGACCGGCATTCCACACCTGAAGTCAACTCCTCGTTGGTCAGATCCGACCATAAGCTAATCACTCTAGATATCTACATCCTGCCCCCACCCCCAATAAGGAAACCATGGTAAAAATTTTCTCCAAAGCCAACTTCATGCTTCTTAAGACAGAAGTGGTGAACTTCAAGACACCCATGCAGATGGACAATACAGTTACAACTGCTGAATCCTACAAAGATGCACTCTATAGGCACTTACACGAGTGCATGGATTGTGCTATCCCAAACAGAACCAAGAAATTATCCTCTAAAAAAACAAACAAACAAACCTAAACCCTAAACAAACTCTACAACTGAAGGAAGAAACTGTTGCAAAAGACAGAAAAATCTCATGAGCGGAGGAGTTCCCGGGTCAGCCTCAGTAAGAAGCTGAGATCCTTTATAAGATCCTCCAAAGCTTGCTACGAAAACAAAATCGCCACTGATTCTAGGGACAACCACAAAGCATTCTATAGATATGTCAAGAATCTAAATGGAAACGCCCAGATCTGCTCTGAGTTACGGTACAACGGCATGAAAATTACAGAACCAACTGATATTGCCAACATCCTGGCAGATAGGTTCAGTGCTAACTTTACCCCTCTCTCACCCCCTAAAGGGCCCATATCTATGCAGGAAGAATGCAGAGTCCCTGTAATCACAACTATGCAGGTAAAAGCTGCACTCTCTAAAGCCAAAAACACAGCATCCATGGGACCGGACAACATACCAGGCTGCGTTTTACACAAACTTCAGAACGAACTGGCTCCCCACCTAAGCACCATGTTCAATCATAGCCTCACATCAGGCTTTGTGCCTACTGAATGGCACACAGCAACAGTTATCCCACTCCACAAAGGGGAGCCACAACTGATCCCGGGAATTATTGCCCTATTAGCCTGATGAGTCTGGTCTGTAAGGCCATGGAAAGTATCATCATGGAATTCATAAACAAAAACATCGGTAACCTCCAAACTCTGGACCCCACCCAGTTCGGGTTTGTGAAAGGCAAATCATGCCTCCTAAACCTGATCGACTTCTTTGAGGCAGTCACACTAGCCATAGATGAGGGTAAGGTGGTTCACACAGCCTAACTTGACCTCGCCAAGGCTTTCGACACCATCCCCTATTTATAGCTAAACTCACTAAACTAGGTATAAATCCTTACGTCGCAAGATGGGTTGCCAATTGGATCACTGACAGAACCCACACTGTAAAAGTTGCAGACACCAAATCTGAAATCAAATCACTGACAAGTGGAGTACCACAGGGTTCAGTCCTGGGACCGCTCCTGTTTGGTATCTACTTCTCTGAAATACAGGCTAACACAGAAAGCCTTTGGCTAACGAAGTTTGCAGATGACTGCAAACTAGGAGCCATAGTTGAGCCCCCAAATGATGTGGACATCTTACAGAAGGGCCTCACTGAGGCAGATGCCTGGTGTCAGAGCCATGGCCTCAAGCTCAATGCCAAAAAGTGCACTGTCATCCCCTTTGGTAAAAACTCTGTACCTATGAACTACCACATAGGCGGCAGTCTACATAATGCGGAATATATATCTGTCCTGGGACCCCTACTGTTTGGCATCTACTTCTCAGAGGGCCAGGCAAAGACAAAGGGCCTGTGGCTGATTAAGTCTGCAGATGACTGTCAGTTGGGTGCTGTCAATGACTCCCCAAATGATGCTAACATACTGCAAGAGGGTCTCACAGCAGCAAATGACTGGTGTCAATGTCATAGCCTTACATTAAATGCAAAAAATGTATTATCATGCCATTTAGCAGAAATATGGCCCCTACTGATTACCACATCAACGGCAACCGCCTAAGCACACAATCTGTGGTGAGAGACCTTGGAACTCAGGTTGACAACAATCTCGCATTTGACCATCGTGTAGCGGCAGTGTTCAAAAAAGACTTTTACTTGGTTCATCTCGTAAGTAAAGGCACTGCATCCAGAAAAAAGGAGGTTATTACCTCTCTATAATCCTCCCCCCTCAGACCAATAATTGAGTATAACGCCCCGTTTGGAATGTACCTCTCCAAACACCTGCATCAACTGGAAAGGCCACAGAAATACGTCAAAAAGAGAATCCATGGCCTGCAACACCTGTCCAATCCGGACAGGCTCAAATCACTATCGTTCTACTCGGTGTCATATAGATTGCTCAGAAGTCATTTGTGTCTCTCCTACAAAGCAATATCGGACCCTGGCCTACTAGAGATGCTCCATAGACGTTCCTGAGACGTTCCTCCCTGGACTGCATGAAAAGAGACATAGAGGAGCTCTCTGATTATGTAGCCCAGGCAGGTATGACCCTAACCCTGAGCAGTATCCTTCCTTCACCAAGAATGATGCCACAATATAGAGACAAGATGATCAGCTTTAACAATTGGCTTAATGTCTGGTGTCATTCAAAGGGGATCCAGTGTCTGTCTGCCTGGGATGACATGCTTGACAAGCCACGCTGCTTAAAAGGGCGGCTTGCACCTGTCACCCTGGGATTCGGATATTGGCTAAGGCTCTTGCCACCCCATAGTGCCTTTTTAGGCAAGGCTCAAATTCTAAACCTACCACCCTAGAAAGCAAAATGGGAAGAAATTGAGGGTAATGCTGCTCAATGCCAGAAGTCTAAATCTCAAAATGCACACACTCGAGGCCCTTCTCAGTATGGAGAACATCGATGTCTGTGCTGTAACTGAAACCTGGTTGGTTTTACTCTCATATTATGCTCCGCCCCAAAACCGGACCACTCCACAAAAGGAGGTGTATCCATATTCATAAAGGATACTCACACCTCCAGGTTGGTGCAACGCATGAAGCTTGGAAACCATCCAGGTGCAACTAACAATAGGCAAAACTGCTCTACAAATTGTAGCATGCTACAGGCCACCCTCTCAAACTCAGGAACCCCACACAGCCTTCCTGAAGACACTGGAGGGTATAAATGTATCTCCAAACACCATCATATTGGGTGACTTCAACTACCCGAATATAGACTGGGAACATTACTCAAGCCCTAACTTTCTGGTTCCTGGAGTTCATAAATTCAAATGCCATGGAACAGCTAGTCACTGTTCCGAGAAAATATACTAGATCTCATTGTCACAAACATGGGGACAAAATGCTCCACACGGAAGTATATCCCTCATTGGTGAGATCTGATCATAAACTAATCTCACTGGAAATCCACATCCCGCCCCACCCCAAACAAAAGACCATAGTGAAGAACTTCTCTAAAGCAAACTTCACACTACTCAAGACTGGTGTGGTATCCTTCAAGGCCCCTGAGTCAGAGGAAACCACAACCCAATCGGAAGCCCTTACAAATGCCTTCTATGAACACCTCCAGGACTGCATGGATCAGGCAATCCCAAATAAAACCAAGACTCTTTCCACAAAGGGCAAGCGTCCAGTCTGGTGGACCCCAGCCATTAACAAACTTTACAATAAGAGGAGAAAGCTATTACATGATAGAACAAAATCCATAAAAGGGAAGTCACCCTGATCATTATTAGTAAAAACACTCATAAAATCAACTAAGGCCAATTTTGAGAGAAAAATTGCCATGGATTCAAAGGACAATCATAAGGCCTTTTTCAGCTATGTTAGGAACCTGGGTGGAAACTCACAGATATGCTCAGAATTAGTCCAAAATGATACAAAATCACTGAACCCACAGACATTGCCAACATACTGGCAGACAGGTTCAGTGCAAACTTCACCCCTCTCCCCTAAAGGAGAGATAACTATCCCAGCCAGTGTAGCCTCCCGGACATCTCAAATGCGCGGAAAGCTGCTCTCTCTAAAGCTAAAAACACAGCATCAATGGGACGGATGGTGTCCCCGGCTGTGTGCTACCGAGCTAAATGAGGAATTAAACCCGCATAAGGCAGCTGTTTAATCTCAGCCTTACCACAGGATACGTGCCCAAGGAGTGACGGCAACTGTGGTCCCACTCCACAAAGGTGGTGCCTCTACGGACCCTGTGTAATTGCCCCATAAGCTTAACAAGTCTAGTCTGCAAAGCTATGGAGAGGATCATAATGGAGCTCATAAACAAAGATATAGGGACTTGCAGACATTGGACCCGACCCAGTTTGGCTTTGTCAAGGGAAGATCATGCCTTTTGAACTTGGTCGACTTCTTGAAATAGTCACCAAGGCCATTGATGAGGAAAGGCAGTCCATACAGCCTACCTTGACCTTGCAACACAATACCCCACTGGTATTGTAGAAAAACCAGCTTAAATGTAAACCCATATGTCACAAGATGGGTTGCAAACTGGCTTAAGGACAGAACCCACAGGGTTAGAGTTGCTGGCGCTGTGTCAGACTCCAAGCCGGTCACAAGTGGTGTCCCACATCCTTGGCCCCTATTGTTTGGCATCTACTTCTCAGAAGTACAGGCCAACATGGGAGGACTTTGGCTGACAAAGTTTGCAGATGACTGCAAACTGGGCCATAGTGGAAAGTGCATCGGACACTGATATCCTTCAGAAGGGACTCACGGAAACAGATAGCTGGTGCCAGAGCCATGGCCTGAAGTTAAACGCCAAAAATGTATAGTCATACCCTTGGGAAAAACAAGGTAACCCCAAGCTACCATATAGGTGGCAATCCACTAAGCACAGAAGAGGTTATCAGGGACCTGGGGACCCAGGTTGACAGTGGCCTTTCTTTGAACACTCACATTGCTAAAGTGGTTAGAAAGACCTTCTACATTGCCCACCTGATCATGAAGGATTCACATCCAGATCTAGTGAGGTCATTGTTCCCCTGTACTCTTCACTTATCAGACCAATGAGTACAATGCCCCATTAGGGATGTATCTCACCCGACATCTGCAGCAATTGGAGAGACCCCAAAAGTTCCTCACCAAAAGGATAAAGGGACTCCAAAATCTGTCATATGCTGCCAGATTGAAGAAACTCCAGCTCTATTCAGTCGCATACCGTCTGCTCAGAGGTGACATGTGCCTGACATACAAGGCCATGTCCAACCCGAATTAATGGACATGCTCCACCTCAAAAATCCAAATCCACCAAAACCACTAGAGCAAGCGACTTAAACCTGGATATAAATAGGACGTGCTGGAGGGATAGATTTATCACTCAGAGACTCCCTATGCTGTGGAATAAAATCCCGGTCCATGTGAGGCAGAGCACCTCGCTGACTCTGTTCAAGAGAAATCTAGACCTGTGGATGGGAGATCGGAATCATCTCTGGGTCACTGCTGGACAGAGGCACAACAAACTAATGGGCACAGTATTTTTTCATATAAGGGGTGGCGTAAGCCACAATAATTTGGGCTAGGCTTATAAATGCCTTAGGGCAGATAGCCTAGTATAGACCTATGAACCTATGAACCTATATCTGTAAGTCTAACTCATCGCGCATTACCCGCTTGAAATACCTGAATCTAATATGCAACATCAATAAAACTTCTGGAGAGACAGGTTTGTCTCCCAGCGACCCTGTCTGTGGAATAGACTTCCCATACATGTCAAAGAGAGTACCTCGCTGACCCTCTTCAAGTGCAACCTTGTTGAGTGGATAGGAAACGACAAATTTATCCCAGAGGTTCCACCTTTGTCCCTTACTGACAGGGGCTACAGGTGCTGAGTGAGGTTTCTTTTTTGGGGATAAACAATTGGCTAGATTTGTAAGGGCCCCAGGGAAATTAGCCTAGTAACCTCCTATGATCCAATATTGTTATGTGGACTGGCAAGAATTAGAAAGTGTCTAGTTTCAAGAGTGAGTAATGCTATTACTACATGAAGGATTAAATCAAGTTTCTGCTGACGAGCCTTATCCAGTGAGAGCTATACTGACTTCTGCAACAATCAGGACTGCCCTCAAGTCAGCCTATTAGTCACTCCCTAAAATAAGAAGTGTTGCTGAGAAGACCGCCATAAATACTAAAAAAAACATCAAATGCCATTATGATACAAACAGTTCTCTGCCTGTACAAAAGGCTTAATAACAAACAAGGATGAACAGTATCTTGTACAGTACCAAGTTATACCAAATGTTTCACTGTACCTTTGTCAATGAATCTCTACAAATAACTATAAGGTTTAATCTTCTGAAATCTGCATTTAAATATGTTCCACAAAAGAGCATATAGAATGTTTTCTTGGTGTGGTCAATTGAAGACAACATGAATGTTTCTAAACTTAGTTCTACATTATCTATCTGCAAATCAGCCACAAACTACTGATGCAATAAGCCCAAAATGTACCTCAATTGCGTCCTTGAATTCATCTTCCACCTCCATCTCCTCAGTCTCCTCCACACTGCCTGGAGACAGGTCCTGTCAGGGAAATGACAAGAAAGATAATGGTCATTTGTTGTGGTGGTCACTCTGCCGTGTACAGTCATTACTACCTGTTGTTCTACGTCTGCAGCCAGCAAACACCAAAGACAAGGCAACTCATTTGCTCAAGGTAGATCACATAAGTCTCTAGAATCACATGACAAGTGTTCTGTGTTTGGATTCTACAAGGATTGAATGAATGTTTGAGCAAAATTAGCTACATGCAATCAGTTAGAATGACTCTCACTTCTGTTACTGAGAATGCTTTAGTTCACTACTCTTTGGGGTTCACAGGTTAGTCACCATAACCTCTGTGGAGGTCACTGTGATGTCCCCACTCTGGGCCAGTAATTAAGGAGCCTGAACCATCACCACTGATACTAGAGAGGGATGTTCACTTGGAACAAAAATGGATACACCCACTAGTTCCAGATTCAGCTCTCTGCATCAAGCACAATTTCTCTTAAGAGCATTCAGGGAACACACCCAGTCCAAGGTCTGGATTTCTCTCTCTCTTTCTCTCTTCAGGGCCCTAATGACACTCCCCACTGGCACAGCTGTAGAGTTAAGTCCTCACCCAAGTGTCCCCGCCAAGTCCTTCAGCACCCTCTCTTGTGAAACCAGTGCTTCATACCTCTCCTCCAAGCAGCACACACACACACACACACACACACACACACACACACACACACACACACACACACACACACACACACAAAACCCCACCCAAGGCAAAGGCTGGCAGAGATTTACTAGCTATGTTCCCTTCACTCTAGACTATAAGGTAGTTACTACCACCAGGTACTCCAAAGCCCGCTACTGTAAGGCTCTTACAAGGCTACCCAATTATATTCAGTGAAATTAATGTTAATACAAATTATATTGTTTGACCAAAGCAGTAAGGCTTTCATGAGTGGCCACAGGGTCACCAAACAGACATAAGTACCATCAAAGTTTAAAATATTCTCTAAAGGAACAGCCACAATGAAAACTTGAAATATATTTAATAATAAAAAATAAAAGAACATGAAAGTATGGAAATAGAAGTTATGTCCTTACCATAACGTTCCATGTGGAGTGTTCATCTCGCCTTTGTTCTTACACATGGGTTCGGAGCCGATCCTCGGCTCCGTGCCGGCCTCTTGCAAGCTCTGCATCGAGAAGAAGCTCGAGACAATCTAATACCCACAATCCCCCTCTGCCTTTACCTCAGATCTAGTTTGCAAGCAAACCAATCTCTAGAGAGAGCACATTCATGCTTACATCACATATGCACAGAAATAATAGTCTATACATAACTATATATATAAAAGAACAAATAGACATATATATATATACATGCCAACTATGTACACAACATCTGCAAAGCAGAAGCAGAATGCTCGGCCAGGCATCAAACGTTCTTCTTAAGGGGGAGGGTGGGAATGTAAGAACAAAGGCAGATGAACACTCCACATGGAGCGTTATGGTAAGGACATAACTTCTATATGTGATAGTGTTCAATCTCGCCGTTGTTCTTACACATGGGTAGCGTCCTAGCTCCTTGTTCCTGAGGAACTCACGGAAGGACGTTCTTGAGCACAGTGGAACCAAAGGTTGCTCTGTCCCTAGAAGCCTTGTCTACCTTATAATGAGAAATGAATGTATGTGGCTTAGACCAAGTAGCAGCCGAAATAGCGTCTAGTGGTAGGCGGGCTGCATGAGCCAGAGATGTAGACACTGACCTTGTGGAATGTCCTTTGGGTTTGTGTAAGAGAGTTAGATTTGAGGAATCATAGACATAGATTATACAATCCGTTAGCCACTTAGAAAGAGTTCTTTTGGTAACCGCTAGTCCTTTCCTGCTATCAGCAAAGGCCACAAAAAGTTGATCAGTTTTTCTGTGATCTTTTGTTCTATCCAAGTAAAATCTTAGTTGTCTGTGAACATCTAATTTGTGCAACATATACTCCATTTTGTTGGAGTGGTTTTTGAAGAAGGTGGGTAATTCAATGGACTGATTAATATTGTTAATAGAACACACTTTAGGGAGGAAGGATGAATTAGTTCGAAGAGAAACTCTGTCAGAGTGAAAGATCAAATAAGGGTGCTTGATGGAGAGAGCCTGAAGTTCAGATACTCGCCTAGCGGAAGTAATGGCTACCAAAAAGAGAGTCTTGCAGGACAAAAATTTTAATGGGCAAGAAGAGGCAGGTTCAAAGGGGGGCAACATTAATTTAGATAACAACAAGTTTAGACTCCAAGGTGACGTAGGAGATATGACTGGTGGTCTAATATGAAAAACCCCTTTTAAAAAGGCTTTACAAGGTTTGTGGGCCATTAAAGGAGCCCCACATTCTTCCACATGGAAATTTGAAATGGCAGCCAATTGAACTCTTAGTGTAGCAGGTGAAGCACCCTGATGGAATAAGTCCGTTAAAAACTCTAATATTTTATTCAAAGGAGCTATAAAAGGATCCACTTGAGAATACAAATCGCTTCCATTTACTAGAATATGTTTTAGTAGTGGAAGCTTTATGAGAAGCCACCAATATATTCGAACTGCTGGAAAGAAGATCAGACCTGGCTAAGTTGGGAATTGGAGCAACCAAGCTGCTAGATGGAGGGACGCGGGATGGGGAGCCCCTGACGAGTGAGTCAATAGATCTGGCTCTGGGTCCAGAATCCAGGGTCCCCGAATGCAGTGTGTCTTCAGGAAGGGAAACCAAATTTGACGAGGCCAGAATGGGGCAATGAGGATTATTGTCCTGTGAAGGTTTCTGGCTTTCTGGAGAAACTTTGATATCAGGGGAAATGGAGGAAATCGTACAGGAGTCGGGGCCAATCGTGAATCAGTGCGCCTGGGGACTTCCCTGGAGGGTAATAGGGCAAAGTAGCTCCTGCATTTGGCGTTCATTGGAGACGCAAACAGATCGCAGGAAGGCTGGCCCCACGCGAAAAATCCTTTTCGCCACTGACTGTTTTAGGGACCACTTGCGGTAACAGAATTGCTCTGCTCAGCCTGTCGGCTATGACGTTGGAAGACCCGGGATGTGCGTTATTAGAAAGCGACACGTGGACTCCGCCCACTGCCAGATTCTCATGGCCTCTCTGCATAGCTGATAGGACTTGGTTCCCCCTTGCTTGTTTATGTACCAGACTACCGACATGTTGTCCGTCTGAACTGCAATAGTTCCTAGAGGAAGAAGGGGAGCAAAGTGTTGCAATGCTAGAAACACTGCCCTCAACTCTAGAACATTGATGTGCAGATTGTACTCCAAATTGGTCCATTCGCCTTGGACTGTCTGTCCCTGAAAGATGCCCCCCCACCCTATCAGGGAAGCGTCCGTGGTCACCGTAACTGTAGGCGTGGGTAGCACAAATGGTCTCCCCTTGGAAAGGTTGCACGTTTGAAGCCACCAGTTTAGATGTGTCTTGCATGTTTTCGTTATAAGAATCTCGTGTGTTAGAGGTAGTTGTTGAAACGACCATTGTGCAAACAGTAGCCATTGTAGGACTCTCATGTGCAGCCTTCCCAAGGGTATTGCAATAAGGGAGTTTGACATGAGTCCCAAAACCTTCAGTACCAGTTTTGCTGGAGATTTCCTTGACAAAAGTAGAAGACGTATGTGAGTCTGAAGTGATAGTATCCTTTCTGGGGGAAGTCTTAGAATTAACTGACATGTGTTTAATTCTGCTCCTATGAACAAGATATTTTGTGATGGCTGAAGCAAGGATTTTCCGAAGTTTACGGAAATTCCTAGGTGAACACACAGTTGAAGAGTAAAGTCTCTGGCCTGTAATAGTTGACGCTGGGTGGTGGCAGAAAGGAGCCAGTCGTCCAGATACGGAAACACCTGGAATCCTTGGCGTCTCAAGTGAGACGCTACCACTGCCATGCATTTGGTGAAGACCCTGAGGGCTGAGGTCAGACCAAAGGGCAGGGCTCGAAATTGAAAGTGACTGGCCCCCAGCCGGAAGCACAAATGATCTCTGGATGCCCTGGCCATTTTGATGTGGTAGTATGCATCTTCTAGATCTATTGAGCACATCCAGTCGTCCTTCTGTAAGAATGGAAGGATCGATTGAAGCATGACCATTCGGAACTTTTCTTTCCTGACGAAGGTATTGAGGTAGCTTAGGTCCAGGATGGGCCTCCAGTCCCCTGTTTTCTTTGGAACTAAAAGAACCTTGAGTAAGTCCCGAATCCTTGCTGGTCCGCTGGGACTGGTTGGATGACTCTTTTTTCTAGCAGCTTTGAAATTTCTATAGCTGCTGGCTCTCGCAGATGGGGTACATCTGGGAGTCTTTTCTTTGGAATGGGATGGGATAGAAAGGGTATGTTGTAACCTCTGGTAACCACGCTTTTACCCACTTGTCTGTAGTTATATTTTGCCAGGCCTGAGGGTATAAAGCTAGCGACCCCGACTGCCTCCAGAGCAGGACAGTCGGGCCTCCTCTCAGGAGTGCTGGAAAGGTTTACCAGGAGTGTATCCCTGTCACCTTGATGTTGCGGACCCCTCTGCCGCCTGGGCGGCGTCTTCCACCTCTGCCCCTCCTCTGCCTCTAGAGGGGCATCTCCCTGTGTGCCTGGGAAAGATCCTTGGGGTTTTGAAACCACATTTTTCCACCACGTTGCCCTTTGGGGCACGGTCTGGTTGGGGTGGAAAACGGACTCCGACAGCAGACAGAGTCTTTCCCTCCTGTTCACACCGGTAAGGGTCTCCTTTACTTTGGGGCCAAAGAGAATGGCACCGTCAAATGGGGCGTTAGTAAAGGAAGACTTGAAGGCTTCCAAAGGAACATAAGTGCATCCAGGATTGTCCGAAGAGCAATCGCTGAAGCTGCTGCCCTACTCGAACCTGCGTAGGAAATCAGCCTCATGGACGAGTTCACAATGGATGTAAGGGTATTAAGTTGCTGTCACTTTCTCTGAGACAGCCGCATCTGTAGTACCCTGGAGGGTATCTCCCAACTCTTTGACTAGATCCCTCTGTAGACGTGTAAAATGGGTCAAATAGTTCAGGGATCGCATGGAAAAGCCGCTGAACTAAAAATGCGCCTATCCATCGTCCTAGAATCTTTATTAGGGGATGGACAGATGAGGAAGACTCTGACATCTCCTTTTCGTGGCCGCTGCCACCACCATAGCGTCCACTGGAACTCCTTTTGTTAAGTAGGTCTTGTCCTGAGGTGCCGTGATGTATTTATTGGGTTTCCTTGGGACTGGTTCCACTGTGTCAGGAGCCTCCGCCCTTGAGCAATTAGTTCCATTAATTCGTGAAGGGAGGAGTGACCCAGGAGGAAGAAGGGCGAGCACCAAATGCCTTCAGCAAAACTGACTCATCCTCAGAAGGGAAGGGACTGCCAGTCACCTCTCTGTTTCAGGATCTCCAATATGTCGAAAAAGAGACATCTTCTGAAGGTGACTTAGGGGACCCTTCTGACTCATCTAAGTCAGTATCAGATGTCAAGGATTCTTGTGGAGAATCCAAGTGTCTCCTCTTACACAATCTTTTCCTAGGGACTTCTTCGTGGGAGCATCCAAGAAGCCTCCGAGGAAGAGGGGCACCCTCCAGGGGTGGCTGAGACACTGGTGCCCGACGCTTGGATGTGGCCGTGGGTGCAGAGGAGGATAACGGCCCTTTATGGGGAGGAGAGGTTGCTTCCACTGATGTGGTTGTCTGGGTAGACAACACCTTCCTCATTAGGTCGAGCGCCCGGTCCCGCATCGAAGAATCTCCTGGTTCGAAGAAATGGGAAGAATCCCGAAACAGGCACAAGGCATCGACCCGAGGACGGAGAATCGATCCGCCGAGGCCCGAGGGAAGAGTCGGAACCGAACGTCGGTTCGACTCTCGCCCCGGAACCAAGGACAGATCGTCGGCTCCGAGACTCCGGTATCGGGTCCGGAGTCGAGGTGAGAGGAACAGACCGAGAAAAGCGGTTCTGGACCCGAGGGCTCCACAATCAGAAGATCAGCCTCTTCCAGCTCCAAAGACTGAACAGGTCTCGGAGGAGGAATGGATGGAGACACTGGGAGGCCTTCAAGTTTCGACACCAACTGGGTGGAAACCGAAATAAGTTTGGACAGGGCGAATGCTCCAATAACTTCTGCACCACATGATCCACATCGATATCGGAGAGTTTGGAAGAAGAACGGGTCGAAGGAACCGAAGACGGAGCCGACCTCAATAAGGTCGAAGGAGGGAGCTCCATCACGGTTCCAAGACTCGAGGCTCAGGAACCGATACCAGTTGAACACTCGGCCCGAAGTCTGTGGAACCGGTGATCTAACTTTTGCTGAAGTGCTCGGAGCCGATGACTTGGGCTCCGCCGTCTTCGATTCCTTAGAGGATTTCGATGCCTGGTCAGAAGCATCCAGAGCCTCCTGAAAAGAAGGTTTTAATAAACCTCTGTCCATGAGTTTCCTGCGCCTATCTGTCATGACCCTCCCACTAAAAGAGTGACAGATAGAACAGTCCTCTTGCAAGTGGAGAGGGCCAAGGCAGTAGACGCAGGAACTATGGTTGTCAGTCACTGACATTTTCTGGCCACACTGACAACGCTTAAATCCTGATTTTACCTTATCAGACATTTCACAAGAAAAAGACAAGTCCAGTATTAAAGTCAAATCCGAAAAATTAGTGTCAAATCCGATTTAAATGTCGAATCCGTTTTAAAATTAAGAAGGGTTGGTAGGCCCCGAAAAACTCTAACCGATTAATAAGATTAACGGTACCGAGAATTTAACCCACTCAACACACAATCACTCAGTATATCAAGTTATCCTTCTAGTATCAAATAGAACAAAAATATCCAATAAAATATAACAAATTAAGTTATATCTTAACTTTAGATGCTCGAGCTAGCTCCCAGCGAAGCAGCGGCAAACTAGATCTGAGGTAAAGGCAGAGGGGATTGTGGGTATTAGATTGTCTCGAGCTTCTTCTCGATGCAGAGCTTGCAAGAGGCCGGCACGGAGCCGAGGATCGGCTCCGAACCCATGTGTAAGAACAAACGGCGAGATTGAACACTATCACATTATC
>NC_056748.1:1123530403-1123665403 GCF_019279795.1 Protopterus annectens
CTTCTTCAGACGTTTTAAAATCAATGAAAAAAAGCCCTGTTATATAACAAAACCAATTATCAATGAAATAATTTCATCTTTATCTAATAGATGATTAATAATTAAGTGCCCAAGTTACTTTGTTAAACTCGCATCCTTCTCTAAAGCAATAATATAACAAGAAAATATATTGCTTGTAATATAAAATCACACAAAGCCTCATCATACCAAGCAATTTACTTAAAATCAATAAACTGAACACAATAAATTAAAAATATTAAATAAAGACTAATAATTAAAAATAAACACATAAAATGATTCATCTAAGAGTCCTAGCTTTTAGAAGTGGCTTAATAGAAACATTATTGTTCAACCCCCTGCCCCTATGTGCAGCTAACCTGAGGATCCACTTAACCTCTGCATGCTCAGTTAAATTGGTAATATCACCCAGCCTGTCATTAAGGGGTTGAACATGTAGTACTTGAAAAAGGAAGGTATGTTCACAACCCACATGTGATGTATGCTTCGCTATAGCACTATAGTCCTGACCTCTCTCAAAACAATAAATATGATCTCTAATTCTCTCTCTAAGAGATCTATTAGTTTTTCCAACATAATAACAGAAGCAGATCTTACAATGTGCAACATAAACAACATTCCTGGTGTTGCATGTACTGTTATTCCTGAGTTCCCAGAGGTATCCTGTATCGGGATTTTTAAAAAAAATGAGATTCATCAATAAATTTACATTGTTGGCAGCTGCCACATTTTTTAGTTCCTAAAAATACATGTCCATCTCCAAGAATAGACTATACATCTGTCACTCTGTAACAAAGGTGCTGTTTCAGGGACTTCATATTTCTATAAGCAAAGGTGGGTGTATTGCCAACAAATTTCTTGGTATTGTCATCAACTAAGAGAATATTCCAATTGGCAATTACTGCTTCCTTTACTTTGTCCACATTACTGCAATACGGAAGAATTATTGATTCCGGTCTTTTCAATGCTGCCAACTTAAATGAATCTGGTTCCCTATAAGAATAATATGACTTGGCCCTATTAACTTCAGCATATTTACTGTTAATTTGACATTCATCATAGCCCCTAGCTACAAAGCCCTGTTTTAATTTATCAAGTTCATCTTGTAGCATAGCATCCTCACAGCATAATCTTGATGTTCGAATTGCCTGTCCTTTAATAATATTGCCAAAGGTAGCTGGATTGTGCATGCTATCTCTGTGCAAAAAGGCTGCCAAAAGATGGATTTAATGCATCTTTATGTACTTTTGGGATGCCAAAAAATTTTCCAAGGCACGGAAATGGAACACACATGTACTGAATCTCTTTAAAAGTAATAAGGTTGTCATGTTCTAATTCTTTGAACAGTCTGTCTATGTTAGCAAGTTACGTTACAGTTTTAAGATCCACAACCTTGTAATATTCATTGTTAACAAGATCCGCTTCAATTTTACTGATGTACTGAGCTTGTTCCATTAAGACTATCTCTGTGCCCTTGTCTGCCCTCATAATGCAGAGACTCTTATCATTTTCAAGATCTCAATGCACTTCCTTTTCTTTGTGTGTAAGGTTAAACCATTTAAAGTTGATTTCATGATTAAGCAGGTGTTGTATGACACGCTCACACACTTTAAGGAAAATCTGACGTCTGTTATGAAGGGTGGAGTTATACTTGCTCTTTCTTCTAAGGCTAGGTTGAGTAGTGGGTTCTTCATCTACATCTGTTACATCCTTTAAAAGAATTTTAAGGTTTAACTTTCTGAGACAGAGTCATAGGTCCAGTAGGAGGTTGGGCAGGTTAGCCCTTTGTGCTGGGATGAATGTGAACCCTTTATTGAGCACTTGGAAATATTCAGTGGGGAGCACACTGTTTATAAGATTAAAAACAGACAATGCATGGATCATTTCAACCTGATCTGAAGGCAATGCTACGGCCATCGATTGTTTCATCTCGGTCTGCCGCTCATTCATCCTCTGCTCATTGGTGTCTGTACAATGTTCGCTTGTCCTCTGCCTGTTGATGCACGAGTCCAGTTTGCACATCCTCTGCCCCTTCGTGTCTGTCCTTTGCTCCCTCAGTCTCTCAGTGTAAGCTCTCTGCATGTGGTGTGCATTTGGACTTGGGGAAAAAATAATCATCAGTTTTTTTGTCCAAATGACTGGTGGGGGTCAAAGCTGAAGGTCTAGCCATAACATGAACGGGAATGTGTTCCTCTGTGATACTGGGGTTGGCCTGAACTGCAGGGCAGTTTATTGTTGGCGTGCTAGTGGTACCTCCGATCCCGGCCGACCCCGCAGAACTCCCCCTGGCCACGGAGGGGCAGATCCGCTCTCATCATTGTAAATGTCCAGCAGCAGCTCTAATTGCAGTATTTCCTTGTTGCCTATAAAGAGTAAATGGTTTGGGACCAGACTTAGAACGCTGATGGTTCTTGAGAGGATAGGCTTGCTGGTTCAGGTAATGGGTTAGATCTCTTTCTAGTTTCTGCCTTTTTCTGGGGACTAAAGTTGCTACATGTCTTGTGATCCTTGGGGAAATTCCATAAAAAATAGGTTGGTGCTGTGCAAAACCGGACTGTTGCAAAATCCTGGAATGCAGGTCAGAAATTTATTTTCTAAGACTATCAAGTTTTGAAATATTATGATTAATAACAACACAAAGTCTGTAATACAGCTTCATTGTAAATCCTGACCAAATCAGTGTAAAGAGCTAAGTCTCTAGTTCGATTAGGAAACTTATAACACCAAAAACCATGAGGAACTGTTTTATAATACAGACAACTGGAAAGGTAAAAATTGTCATAGTCAATATTTTTGAAAATGGTGAACAACCTTTCCAGTTTAAACAGCAGAGAGTTACAGTTATCTACTTGTAAATCATATATATATATATATATATATATATATATATATATATATATATAGTTACACTTCAAAAACATCTAAAACTCATAACATATAAATTCAAAACATCGAGACCACATGTAAAACCCATAACATCGAAACTTTGCATCACAACAACGAACACTACAAATCACAAATAAAAACATCCCCTCCACCTATAAAAACACCAAACTAACAAACACACTTTTTACTACATTTCTGCAGGGGGCTCTGCCCCCCACACCCCCGTATGCTGTAATTAAATCAAAAGGTGCTTCAACAAAGTATTAGTTTAAGGGTGCGCACACTTATGCAACTAGCATATTGTATGCTTTTTATTTTTTATATATTTTTCCCCTAATAGATTTGTTTTTCAATTGAATTGTACAGGTTATAGGTCACATTAAAGGTGGGACAAGTTTTGAAATGATTTATTGTGGTCTCATTTTTTTATATCACAAAAACCTGGCATTTTAAAATGAGTGTGTAAACATTTTATATCCACTGTATGTATGTATATATATATATATATATATATATATATATATATATATATATATATATATATATGTCTACTGTTTTTGGTCGAAGTTTCAGTACTTCGAACTTCACTTGTATGAACCCACTTATTTGAAGTACTGAAACTTCGAAAACTGACGACAGAGATCACAATACAGCACAGAATGTGAATATTCCCTTTTCCTCACTGTAGTGCAATCGTGGAGTTGGTATATTTAAGTAGGGGAGGTGAGGACACAGCCCTCCACATGGGGGGGTGCAGGGGGCTTGCCCCCCTGCAAAACCATGTTTTTTGTCATTTTTTTATTTGTGAGGCGATCGGGCGCCTAGACTTCAGCAAAAGTTTTTGGTTAAGTGACAATTTGTTGTAAAGTAGTAGACCCATATGTGTGTGTGTGTATATATATATATATATATATATATATATATATATATATATATTATACATGTACATATACACATATATCTATATACTTACTTCAAACAAGCACTAAAAGGAATTGTGGTCCAGCTCTTTTTTCTTATTGCTGCTGACTGTTTGCTGAACCTTGCATTTTACATTGTTTCCTGGGAGTTGTTCTACTGGTTTGGCATAAGTCTTTGGTTAAAAAACTCCACCAAAATTCAAATCGGATAGCATTTCTAATTTTCAAAAAAGTATTTTACAATAAAGAAAATTACAGTTGGATACTAGTCATTTAGAACACTGCATTGAGAGTGGTATTGTCCTTCAAGGGGTCCGGTTATGAAAGTTTCCTAATGCCTTAATTACATAGCCCTTTATAATGAATTAATGGCTCTATTTAACCAGCATGCTATCGCTGTAATGAAAATAACCATTAGGGAAAATAATAAGACAATGGATTTCTTGAAAGGTGAGATTAATATGCTTGAAGGCATTACTAAATTGGATTTATTTCACTATCATTCTGCCTTTTATTTTAAGACTTTTGCAAATGTTGACAGAGATTAACATAATTACAGAAAGGAAGATTAGGAAATTAGATTGGGATGCCAAAGCCTATCATAATAATACAGCTTAGCTCTTCGAAGTCATTAAGACTTGAGCAACAGGGGGTGAATAGTAGGTCATAACCACAACCATTTTGATGAACCAGAGAAATCAAGAAGAACAACAGATTACAGCTGCTGCAAATGCTAGTCTTAATTTTAAATTGGATTATCCCCCAGTTTTGGAAACCAGTACTCAGGTGACGAGGAAGGATCAGCCCCCTTGGAACATAAGGTGTCCACAAACTTTAAGGGGGAATTCAAGAGGTGCGAGATGACGCGGAAGATGGAAAATGAGTACATATTTTACCAAATGAAACACTCTCACAAAAAGATGACTAATGTATTTGTAGAAATGGACTTAGAATTTACAATTTTACACAACAAGATCACGGATGTGCATTTTGAGGTCTTTACAAAAGATGTTACTTTTGTTCTGTATTAAGAATTTAATCTGGTTTAACATCTTTTAGAATTAAAGATGTACATCAGAAAAATAAATTTGGCATGCATGTTTCAAGAGAAAGAACATGGCCAGTGTACCAGTACTAGGAAAAGAAGCTGTTTTGCACCCCCAAGGTTCACATGTAATACAATCTTTTAAAAGGAAGTGTAGACGTGATATTCATGCTTTACCATTATCCAATAGGCCTCGTTTTATAATTTAGACAGCAAAGAACTGGAACTATTGAACAAACTAAAATGATGGCAGTATTAGAGTAATGAAACTGAATAAAGTTGGAGGTGTGGTGTTAATGAGTACCTTGCAATACACAAGATGCTTGACTTTCTTCTGGACATGAAGAAATATATTCCAGCTTCTATGGGAGAATTTAAGGTTTTTCAAAACAATGCAGATCTGTATCCAGAAGCACTTTCTGTGTTCAGTTAGTAATAATGAGTATGAATTCTTGTGTATGGAGAAACCAGACTCACAGTGTCAGCCAAGTTCTCCAAAATTTATATTTATAGAGATAAAAAAACTAAAGAATTTTCTATATGAACAACCTCACTTTTGTCAAGGACTCTTGGAAGTTTCTTAAGTGATTTACTCCTGAGGTTTATAAGAATAAGTCTATTTTTGTCTGTACTGATGTGATTGACCTTTTTGGATGTATTCCTGCAGACAAGGGCGTGGACAGCTTTACTGAAGTTTTATTTGCTCCTCCATCACAGCTCACGAGTTTGTTGTCCTATCAAATTTTTGGAACATGTCCTCACAGGAAATTTCATATTTTTTGATAGTAAACTCTACAGACAAAAGAAGCGTGTTGCTGTGGGAGCTGTGTGTACCCCACTTTATGCAAACATTATCATGTGGGCTTCCACGAAGGAATTTACATTTATATCCAAGTACAAAAATTGTTGGGCAGTGTATGTAATGACATCTTTATTCTTTGGGAAGATACTTCATCTAAGCATGAAAAGTGTATTAGTCACATAAATTCTACCTCTTCATTCCTGACATTTACTCACGAAATAAGTAGTGAAGTGTGCCATTACTTGGATGTTACCATATACAAGGACAGGCAAAGGGGCAGGCTTCAGTTAGAGATATACAGAAAATCTCATATCTGTATTTTAGAAAATGTCACTCTTGCATCAGAAAAAAGTCCTTGGTGAAAGGACAATATGTCAGAGTCTCCAGAATGACAACCAATGATAAAGTTTTCTTCACTGAGTCCAAGAAATTGTTAGACGTATTCATTGAAACAGGCTATCCTACAGAGTTTGTAGTCAAAATCATAATCAAGAGAAAAGAGACTCTAGCACCCATTTTAGGTCAGCCGGGAGAATTACCCAGGACCATACTAACAAAGAATTTTATCAGAGTTTGCCTTTGATATACTACCTTTAAATAAACAGATTAACAAAATCTTTGCCAAATATTGGGTTGGTCTCATCAAAGACAAGCACACATCAAAAACAGTGGGGGCAAACCTCTGGTAGTTAGTAAAAGAAGATGGAATTTGGAAAACATAGTTGAATGGCATCTGACAACATATAAGGTACCTGTCGTTCTTTCAACCAATCTAAGCATATTCTCACAGGGGATTCAATAAATTGAAAGAACCACCTATTACAATAAAGATAATGGGTTTTACAATTGTAAATTGTTTGCTGTCATATATTTGGCACTCTGTGTTAGCTGCGGAGCATTCTATGTTGGAAAGACAGAACGACTGTTCAACAGATTAAATTATGAGCATTTCCACGACATTCGAGTGGAAAAACTAAATAATACCTTTTACAGACATTCAAGAGACTGTCAAGCTGGATATAACTTTAAATACTTTGTCATCGATAAAGTGGCTATGAACCCCATGGAGGGGGGTCTGTGAGAAACTATGTCAGGGGAAAAGAACTTAAGTGGCAATTAAGACTGAATGTCCATGGCCCTCTGGGGCCAAATAAAAATGTTTCTATTTATAGGTTCATAGGTGTGTACTAGGCTAATGTCCCTGGAGCCTTTACAAGCCTAGCCCATAGGATTACCCTGGCATCGTGCCACCCAATATTAGTTCCTAGTGCCTCTGTCGAGTAGAGCCATTGGAGTGATCCCCGGGATGAATTTTCTATTTCCCATCCACTCATCAAGATTTCTCTTGAAGACGGCCAGTGAGGTACTTTGCTTGACATGTATGAAAAATCTATTCCATAGCATGGGCAGTCTCTGAGTTATGAACCTGTCCCTCCAGCATATTCTGTTGATTGTGGTAATGAGGTTGAGGTCTCTGGAGCATGTGGTGTGGAGGGACTGGGATTTCTTTAGATGTAGCATTTCTAACAGAGCTGGGTCAGATATGGCTTTGTCAGTCAAGCAGAGATTGCCTCTAAGTAGGCGACATGAGACAGAGAATAGTTGGAGTTTTTTGAGTCTGTTCATAAATGACATGTTTTAAGGTCTAGGATCCTCTTTGTGAGGTACTTTTGCAGCCACTCCAGTTGTTGCAGATGTTTAGTGAGGTACATGCCAAATGAGGCGTTGTACTTGATGATTGGCCTAATGAAGGAAGAATAGAGGGAGACAATGACCTCCTTCTTCTGGGATGTAAAACCCTTAGTAATGAGAAGTGCCACATAGAAGGACTTTCTGACCACAGTGGCAACGTGGTGGTCAAAAGAGAGGCTGCTGTCAAACTGTGTTTCCAGATCTCTTATAACGCCTTCTGTGTTCAGTGGACTACCATCAATGTGGTAATTCAAGGGAACCATGTTTTACCCAAGGGGGATGATGACACATTGTTTGGCATTGAGCTTAAGGCCATGGTTCTGACACCAGTCGTTGGTCTCATTGAGGCCTTTATGTAGGACATCAACATCACTTGGGGAGTTAATAATAGCTCCCGACTTGCAATCATCTGTGAACATTGTCAGCCAGAGTCCCTTTGTGTTGCCCTGGACTTCAGAGAAGTAGATACCAAATACAGGACCCAGGACTGAACCCTGTGGGACTCCACTCATGACTGGTTGGCAGTCTGACTTAGAGTCAGCTACTTTCACACTGTGGGTTCTATCTTTGAGTCAGTTTGCAACCCACCTAGTGATATAGGGGTTGATGCCTAGCTTAGTGAGTTTTTCTATGATTCCTGAGTGGAGAATGGTATCAAAGCCCTTGGCCAGATCAAGGTAGGTTGTATGAGCCACCTTGCCTTCATCCAGAGCTCTGGTGACTGACTCAAAGTCGTCAATCAAGTTGAGCAGGCATGATCTACCCTTCACAAAACCAAACTGTGTGGGATCCAGAGTTTGGAGATTCCCTATATCCTTGTTTATTAGGTCCATGATGATGCGTTCCATAGCTCTGAATATCAGACTCGGCAGGCTAATGGGGGATAATTCCCGGGGTCTGTAGTCAATCCTCCTTGGTGGAGAGGAATGAATGTGAAGTGCACCATTCGGTAGGGACAAACCCTGAGGTGAGGCTGTGATTGAACAGGGCACACAGGTGAGGTGCCAGTTCACTCTGTAGTTCCTGTATGACACAGCCAGGGATATTGTCAGGTCCCTTAGAAGCTGTATTCTTAGCCTTGGAGAGTGTTGTCTTAACCTGTGCAGCAGTAAAACTGGGTGCCTGGCAATCTACTTGTATTGTGATTGGTCCTTTGGGGAGGGTAAAGTTAGCACTGAATCTGTCGGCCAGCATATTGGCAATATCTGTTGGCTCAGTATAGGAGGTACCATTGTGCAGTAGCTCAGAGCAAATCTGGGTATTGCCGTGGATATTCTTTACATAACTATAGAAGGCCTTGTGGTTGTCTTTACTATCTGCTGCAATTCTGTTTTCATAGCTAGCTTTAGAGGATTTGATGAGGGATTTCATCCTTTTGTTGAGGCTGATAAGGGAGTTTTTCCAGTCTTGGGATTTCACCTTATTCCGCATCAGTTTCCTCCTTCTGTTGTACAGTTTGTTTATGGCAGAGGACCATCAGACTGGCTTCCTTTTTTTGAGGAGTGCGCCTTGGTTCTATTGGGTATGGCGAGATCCCATGCATTTCTGTATGTGTTTGTACAGTGCATTGGTGTACAATTTGGCAGTCATGCAACTATTCTCCATTTGCATGGGTGCCATGAAGTTAGCCATCTCTGTTTTTAGGAGCCCAAAGTTAGCTTTGGAGAAGTTTTTCATGGTGGTTACCTTTGTGTGTGTGTGTGTGGGGGGGGGTAGTGGAAGGGATGTGGATTTCCAAGGTGATTAGTCTGTGGTTGGATGTAATCAGGGAGGAGTTGGCTATTGGTGTAGAGCAATGGTCACTCATGTTAGTAATGACCAGGTCAAGGATGTTGCTACCTCTAGTAGGGGTAAGAACAAGCTGGTCCAGGGCATTGGAATTAATGAATTCCAGAAAGCACTGGGCAAGTATATTGGTACATGAGTAGTTTTCCCAGTTAATGGAGGGGTAGCTGAAGTCGGCCAGTATGACAGTGTTAGGTTGGACCCTAATATTCTCCAGGGTGCTTAGGAACGTGGAGTGTGAGTCTTGGGACATGGTTGGGAACCTATAGCAGGCTACAACCTGAATCGCTGTCTTACTCAGTGTTAGCTGCACCTGAAGTATCTCAGATGCATTATGTTGGGCTACCAGTCTGGAGGTGTGTGCATCCTTTATGAATATGGAAACACCACTGCCTTTGGAGTTTCTGTCCCAAGTTCTGGGGCCAAAAGGTGTGAAATTAGTTATAGCCTGGTAGTACAGGGGTGCTTTCTGCTGCCTTGAACCAGGTCTCTGTTACAACCCAAATGTCGATGTTCTCTATTTTAAGGAGTGCTTCGAGCGAGTGCATTTTGAGATTTAGACTTCTAGCACTGAGCAGCACGACTCTCAGATTGCATTTGTTTGTAACTGTTATGGTGGTAATTTGGTTTTTGGAACACCGCCTAAAAAAGGCACTATAGGGGTGGCAAGAGCTTTGACCAGTATCCGGAAGTCCAGGGGTGACAGATGCAGGCCCTCTCTGACAAAGCATCGAGGTCTGTCAATCATGTCATCCCAGGCAGACAGATACTGGATCCCCTTAGAATGACACCAGAAACTTAGCCAATTGTTGAAGTCAATCATTTTCTGCTTGTACTGTGGTATCATTCTGGGTGATGGTAGGATGCTGCTCAGGGCTAGGGTCATACCCATCTGGGCTACATAATCCGAGAGTGCCTCCATGTCTCTTTTCATATAGTCCAGGGAGTTATGTCTCAGGTCATTCACACTCACATGTACAGTGACAGAGTGATATTTGTACATGTTGTTGAGGGACCTGAGTGCATGCATTATGGGGTGGATCCTGGTGCCAGACAGGCAGCTGACTGTTACTTTCTCCTTATTCAACCTAGTGAGTGGGGCAACAGTGTGCCTCACTATCGAGTCACCTATGACTAGTGTGTTGGGCATGCTGTTTTGCCTTAGGTGCTTTGTTTGAGTGGCACACTGTTTAGGAAAGTTATGTGTCTCGTGATTAGTGTTGTGTTGTGGTGGTCGAGTGCGTTTCTGCCTTGGAGGTCTCTGCTGTTTGGGTATATTTTTATTGACAGCCTCCGTGAAGGTGGGTGTGTGGTTTGTGTTTTTATGTGAAGGCAGTGCTGGTGTGTGTGTTCTGGAGGTCTATGTGTTCCATGTGGTGTGATGCAAGTGTTGACCTTCTCCTCCTGACCAGCTATTTATAGCCTTTTACAATTACAATCTATGAAATTATGAGACAATCTCTTCACAGACCTTTTCATTTCAGTTTCATAATTTTGTAAGTGGTTCTGTATTACACTCATTATTGAGTATTGCACCTTTAAGAAACAAGGGTGTAAGGTACAAGGCTGAAGGAAATGATGTCAGTGACTGGAAGGAAATGACATCAGTAAGGCTGTAGGAAATATTGTCAGTGAATGGAAGTTTAACACCACCATCTGTTTCTTTCAAAGCTAGTTCTGATAAAGTCCAAGTGAAGTACAGGACGAAAGTGCTCAACTTTGGATCTTTTGGCTACATATTCATTGGACTTGATACTAGATTGTTTTTACTAGATTTTGGATTATATCTTGGCGAATACATAAGTATTGATTTGTTTCTTTGGTTTGGAATTAATTTTTGGTGGAATTTTTTAACCAAAGACTTGCAATCATGTACGACTGGGCAATTCGAAGTCCAATGTTAAGCTACACAGCAAAATTACGTGGACTTTAAGGAGTTGGCGTTTTTTTGGATTTTTTTTTAAATGTTTTGTTGGACGACAATTAAGGATACTTTAGGACTTGGTCTGCCTGACCTTTTAACATTGTATTTTAATACAATTGGTATTCCTGGCTGCAGTGTCTGTTGGTTATTTGGTTTATAAGTTTGTACTGCCAACGTTTGCTTATTTAGTTTGTGTACTATTCTTTTCTACTATTGTTATGTTTATCAATGTCTACAATGTAACAACTTAATAAAGTCATTTTCAAAAACAAAGGGCTGAGAGCTACTAATCAGATCCTTTCTGTTATCCTGGGTTTGATTTCCTCAGCTTCCATTTGCTTGCCATGTGACTCTAAGCAGGTCACTTAATCAGAAGAGTGGTCACACACAGAGATTGAAAAAGGTCCATATGAATCAGTGCTCTATCCCAGTTAAATACAAATAAATAAATTCTTCCCAATTTTCAGTTTTGCTCCTTAAGGAGTACCCAATGTTGAGAATATGAACAGGCTGTTAAAACTATTCCCCTTGACTTTTCTGTCTTATCCAAATTGTGTACAAAATGGAACCCAGTCATTCTTCTTCAAAACCCAAACTCTAGCAGTAATAACATGCCTGCCTCAGTCTTGGATATAACTATTACAGTACAGAATTCACAGAAAAAAAGATTCTGTCATTACGAATGACTTTTAACAATTTCTTACTCTGACTCCATCAGTGCTCCAATTATTTTCTCTTTTAATTCCACAGATTTTTGCAGACAATAATAAGACTTCTTTCATTTTACATTCCTCTAACTTTGGCAAAGCCTCAGTTCTCTTTCATCCACTTTGATGCTACAGGACATGTAATCGAAGTCCTTGTCCCAGTTCTCTCTAGTACCAGCATACTACTGGGATAGCTTTAACTGCAGTCAAATCAAGCATCTAAAGACACTTTCAAATTTCTTTCCAACTACACTTCTTCAGTCTTCTCAGATGAATGCAACTAGTGCTAAAGAATTTTTCTCAGATGTTCCTTCAGACCCTTATAAAGTAGTACTACCTTCTAACAAATCCTTCCTGACAGCCCATCTAAATCTAACCTTTTTTCTGTCACTTACATTTTGCACCCTGTTCATCTACTTGCAGGAATATGCATCTACCATGTACAAAAATATCCATTATGTATGATTTATTTTCAGGCACTTGTCACTTTATGGGCACTCAGTTATGATGTCATAAGGTAAAGAACATGAAGGAGTAGCTCAGAAACAGGTTGGACCATTTTTAACAGGGAACAGCCATGCCTGCTGTATGCGTTTCCAATATTTTTTAGTATAATTTTGGCTCCCCCATACCTGCTAACCATCTGGCTGCTCGTTATGACTCTGCCCATGCATTTCAAATCAGGTGAGTAGTAATTCCAGCAAAGATGTGTCCAAGGCAGTCATAACAGGACTTTTTTATTCTAATATTCTCTCTCTGTTTGTCACACAAGAATCTGTGGAAGTGCTATGTAATTCTTGCAGCACAAAGTAATAACCCACTTCTACAACAGGTACAGCCACTAAGGCAGTCCCACCCATTCATAATGAAGCAAAAAACCTCCGTAAGGTTGGAAATCTCCATTAGAGAATCATTAATGGTACATGCACCCTACAAAATGCCACTCAACCTTCCACCTGAAAAGGCAAGGCAGCAGCACAGTTTCACTACTTTCTCTTGCAGGTCAGCCCTCCAGTGCCTGCGCTTCTGCTGGGTCTCCAACAGGGCTCCATCTCACTAAATCACACAGCTGGAACTGCTCCCAACAATTCTGTCTGCAGTTCCCTGCCACAAAGTTAAGTTCAGGCACTCTTTTGGCTAAGTGTGTGTTAATGAATTAGTCATTCATTCTACATGCAGAAGGACAATGTGCACTTTTAAAAGTACAAATCTTATCTATCTGAAAAAGCTAGAATTCTGTAAAGCAGTCTATCTAATGCTTGGAAATACAGGCCAGCTGCTTTGCAGTGTGTTTCGCATCCCCTCCCCCAACCAGCTGATATGACTATGCAGAGAACGTGCCAGCTCAGCTTTACAGCACATAGCGTAGGAGTGACACAGCGCAGTAGTCATCACAGATGTTGGGTGGCATAAGCATTGGGAATCACAATTATTAATCCCATAGTCTTCAATGCTCAAGTATGTGAAAAACATATAGCTCTTCTATGACAGCAAGAGTGTTTTCACTGGGAGATTATAGCTGATGAGCTCAATGCCAAAAAATCTTAGTCCATCCAAACATATTATCTAACTTGAGGGAATTAAACCTCTCACCCTGAAGGAGTCCTACCACTGTATGCTGCTACTGACAAAGAAGGTAAAATACACACATTTGTATCAGAGTACACATTCTGCATGCCTAAAGGAAACAGGGAATGCAACATTTCTAAGGTAAAGCCATTAAGGTATGAATGTGAGACTGTATGGGTGTGTGTGTGTGTGTGTGTGTGTGTGTGTGTGTGTGTGTGTGTGTGTGCGCGCGCGTGTGTGTATGCTTAAAAGGATGTTTTCCTCTTTACAATTTTTTTTTTTGCCTATTGCATGGAAAATAAAATTCCACACAGAATGCATCAGACACAGTTATAAAGGGATCCCTAGTTTTCATGAAAGTTGCAAAAACAATCAATCACCAGAGACTTAAAGCACAAGTAATGCAACCAGGTGTCATTACAAACAGGTATTCCATTTTAAACCAGTTTTATGCTTATTTCTCAGGTAGCAATGTTTTCCCTTGGGTCATGCAACCCCTATATGCCACGGAGGCTGCATTCAAGTGAGTATGCGGGTAAAACTTAGTAAAACATTAAGTCTTATTAAGCAGAAGCAGCATTGAATGAAGGCTACATTAACTGAGGATACCAAACGGACTGCAGACCTTGACCACTACAGTCCATAATATTAAGTGTACACAAGCCCCATTACCTGGTATGGGATAGTGATAGTTTCAAAATAAGGTAAAATGAGGGCACGTGTCAGGTCGCACACGCATGTGTATGTGTGTGTGTATACATATTTATGCATATACATACATATACTCACTAACTATAAGATACTGAAGGAAGGACTTCAGTATAAAAATAGCTTTACTTCTCAGAGCCTCAGAAAAACAACATATATTATATCTCATTTGGCTTTCAACAAACAAAAAAGAATACCTCTGTTATCTTCACCATGAAATCTAGTCTCATACACCCCTCTAGCAAAACAATCTGTTTGCAAACAAGTCCCAGCTTCAGGCCCTTCCAGGCTGCCTTCTCATATTCAGAAATAACAGAAGAAATCTTAAGCTGAGTTAAGAACCAGTTGACATCCACAAGAAGTCCTAACTGGGCTAATGAACTCCACAAGTCTTGGGTCTTCAGGTAAAGACCAGGGTTTACCCAGCGCTGACATCTAATTGAAGAACTCACCTTCTGGTTTCCTGCTTCCAGACTGCATCTTTTTTTACATGACAAAATGGAAATTCAGTTCTCAATCACTAGCTAAAACATTCAATTACTATTGTACGTTAATGTGACCTTAATATGGAAATCGTTGCACATTCCACAACTCATAAACGAGATATTGCAGCTGTCAAATTCCCAGCACAAAATCATTCAGCTTTGAACTTAAAATGATGGTTTGAAGAAGGACCTTAATACCCCACTGGCATTCACATTAGCTAGGTCAGGCTTGTAGGTCATTGTTTTCTAGGAGAGTTAGCAGGATAGCACTCACTGGCACGACTTTGTATCATGACTGGTCTGTTTATTCAGCCAGTGTAACTGACGCATGATCCAGAGCTATATCTCCAAGGATGAAGATACACTTCAGGAAAGAACTGAAAAAAAATCCTGTCAGAAGCACACCAGGAATGTCAGCAGAAACAAAGTCTTACTAGTGAACAGACCAAGATCAGCAGCAGAATTCCTTCAGGGGAAACACTAGCAACTCCACAGCAAATTATTCGTCCAGACATGTTATTGTCAGCAAAGGCATTGTGAGGAACAGTATTTTTGGAAGTCCTTAGGTAAGATGCATTCTCTACCAGTGTAAATCTTATGGAGGCAAAGGTTTTACATAAAAAACAGTTTTAGTATATCATCAGAAAAAACAACCGAAATTACAGTTTATCTGGTTTTCAACAAGCAAGCAAAACAATGCCTTGGTTGCCTTCATCGTACAGTCCAGTTTCGTACAGCCCCTCCAACAAAACAGTCTGTTTGTAAATATGTCACAGCAGCAAGCCCAGTCAGGCTTTTTCTTCTTCAGCTTCAATGAAAAAAAAAAAAAACAAAAGAAATCCTCACCCAAGTTTATTACCAGGTCACACCAATAAGAAGCCATGAATGGGCTGCTGAACTCCCCAAGTCTTGGGTCTTTGGGTAAAACATCTGCTTTACCCCTTGCTGGATCACTGACAAAGAGCTAACTTCTTGGTTTGTTGCTTCCGAGCTACCTCTTTTTATACAAGACAAAATGTTCAATTCCATTCTCATTAACTAGCTGATGAATTAAGTTGTCTTGGTGTTGAAATCTTCTAGGCCCAAGGCACACTTAAAAGTACAACTTATACATGCATGTGTGAATTTATGTATATGGACATGTACAAATACAGATACCAAATATAGTTTCCAAATAGCAGTATAATAATTCTAGTACAGTGTCTACTTTTTATCTACAGTTTTGCCATGCTATCACAAGTTTAACTACATCCTTCACATGTCAAATCTACTAAAATTCCCTGACCCCACCCCACCCCCAAAAAAAACACATAGTTCATAGTTCAGTACTACGCTAAGTGCCCTTGCGAGCCATTTTATGCCTAGCCAATTATCCCTTGTGAGACTCAAACCCTGCACCGTGTGTTTGTAAGGCAAACACCTTAGCCATTAAGCCACCCTCCCAACCCTATGCTACTACTTAATGTCTACTTGTAAAAGTACCCATACAGCAAATGCAAATCCTAAATCTTTATTTAAATTAAACTAAAATTAAAAGAAAAAGTAAAATACAGATCTATGTTCATACTCACTATATTACAGCACAAGAAATGTAGATTCACACCTGCTCATACAAAGTACACACAATGCAATCCTCCAAAACACTGTCCAACTAAGCAATCCTCTGTTCTGTGTGATTCACAAAACAGCTTGTACTACAGATTCACGGGACTCAGTTTGTGGCATGACACATCATCACTCACCAAAAAAACGTGTTCCCTAAACCTACAATAATGGATATTGCATGCATCACACTCTAGGCACCCGCATATGCTGCCTTACTATCACAAGTTCAATACCTGATACCCCAAGTCCTGATATTTTGATTTTGGCACAAAAAAAGCACATTCTGAACCTCACTGTTACAATTTTAAAACATTTTTGCCTCCTGCACCCCCCCCCCCCAGTGTGAGCGGCTGTGACTCAGCGCACTCTGCTACGTACATATCCTTAAACAGACACTACTGCACCACAGAGAAGGAGAACAGTGCTATAACACTTTTAAAATCCATCACTGTATCTCTCCTTAGCCCCACTACCTCCTGACATTTGTAAATACCATCATTGTGACACCTGTAAATACACGGAGTCTGCACAGAGTAGTGTTATTAAAACACAGGTGTATTTGTACCAGTTTCATTCATGCCCTACATTATAGAAGCAATATCATTCTCAATATAGGTATCTGGGAGAAGTTTCCAGTGGTAACTTTCATAATTCAACTAAATACAAAAGGCAGCTTGCTGTAATATCTCAACACACGTTTACTGTTAACGCTTTCATGCAAGTCCGATGCCTGCACTTCTTCAGACTTTTCATAATCCGTTAGCCAAATATTTCAGTGAAGTGCCCAAGGGTAGTTGTATACGTTTCAGTGTTAATTTACGTACGCTTTATATGCTTTTAAAGGCTTTATAAGACAGAACAAAACCTGACATGAAAAATACCATGAAAGGTGGAACTATTGAGCTATTAAGTTAAAGCACCATTTATTTAATGCGACTGGACAGTATTTTCCCAAAATTAAGGTATTAATGTAAGGAAGAGGGGATCTTTTCCTTTACCCCCCCACCCCCTCTTTTTTTGCTTAATATCTCCTTTTTTTTTTTCTTTTGCAAATTTACCATTTATAAATATTGTTTGCTTGATATGAAATGTTTTTATCTACACAGGAAACTGTTTTAAAGTATTTGTGTGATTATTACCAAAAATATACAACTATAAATGCACTTGTGGATATTTACTGGCTATATCATTATTGTAATTAACATTTGTGCTTTACTGGATGTAACTTAACTGGTGGCCTAACTTAAGTGTATTCATTCACAAGTTAGTGTGGTTCTGCATAAGGTCCTGCATTTGTGTGCTTCTGTACTTGGGTAAATATTGCAAGATACCACAATCTTAGAATTATTACTTATCAGTCCTACTGGCATTTAAGGTGTTGCAGTTCTTTGGATCACATTTATAGTCAGTGGACTTACAAAACACACCCTTTCTATATATTTATATCCTGACAACAGTAATTACAAAGGAGTGTGATTAAAACAAATATCTTGAGATATAGTACAGTCAACTGTTTAGCAATAACCCATGTCTGGGTATGGGTAATGCAGGATTTACCCACAACTGGCATGGTTTGGTCATATTTGAAAAGCCCGAGTTACTAAACAAAGATAATTGTGGGTAAATCCTACACTAACCACAACCAGTCATGGAGTACCGCTATTGTACAATTACATTATTTAAAGGCTTATTTCTTCTAAATGGTATCAGAAATGTGTGCTTTCAGTGAACAATGTCCTACTGAAGGCAGCATGGTGGCTTTATCACTGAAAGCCATTACTAGCAAACATGTGGATTTGCCATTCTCCACTGCTGAGCAACCAAGGAGTTTGTATTACATATACTTATTTATAAATATAAAAATTAGAGTGTAGTTTCTGTTCTCTGGAAATGTCTTTTTATGATTTTTTTCACTGTTTTATCCATCACACAGCATTAAATACATAATCATGAATCCATAATATTATTGTATAAAAGCATACTAATGACTAATGCTCTTTATTTTTTCTGTTGTGTGGGGTCAAAACAATGCACTGCACATACTGTTAATGTGTATACTCATGGCTGCACCCTATGCCTCAGTGTCTTTTTTTAATGTATGATTCCTCATAGACAATAGTCATGATGCTTAAATAGAAGACTTTTCAAGATATAAATATAGCGCATCTAATGTTTAGTAGCCCTCAGAGTGCCAAAAAGGTATTAAAAAAAAAGTGTTGCAGCAATAGGCTACACTGGAATTGTCTGATATTTGAATGCTGGATTTATAATGGTAAACACTGCAGTTTCTGTATTTTTTTTTTTTTTTTTAAAGGCTTTCAAATCTGTGTTCACGTTGTTGTTTCCAGGAATTCTCCCAACTCAGAGCCTCATGATTGTTTTATGATTATTTTATTTAATTATTTATTTGACATTTATTAACTGGGTTAGTTCAACTGGGCATATTGCTCATTTTCAGTGGAGAACCGAGGAGAAAAGCTCCAGATGAACATTGCATGAAAACAACTAAATAAGAAAAATATTATATAAGGAGAAAAAACTGCAAATAAAAAATAAAAAAGTTACATGTAAATAAGAAAAAGCAAAACATACAATAAATGTGGCTAACAAACAAGTTAATATTTCCTGGTAGTAAGATCGGACTTAGATTTAGTAGGAGTAAAGTTACAAGTAATACAGCAGTTAACAAAAATTTATATCAGCAGCTGGACCAAAAATGCAGTTGTTAGCAATTATGAAGCCGGAGATGGGCAAAGTAGAAGACAGGAAAGAGTGGAAGAGATTCAACAGGAGATATGTAAGGTATAATAGATATTAGGGTAGGAAGGATGAAGAAAAATGGAGTAAAACAGACATTTAAAGAGGAGGAGGGATGGGAAAGAGGTCAAGTGGAATTAAGAGGGGTGAGTCAAGAGCAAGTCCAGGAATCTATTAGATGTTTCTTTAAAGTTTTTCTGAAACAGATTAATTTAGAGATAGATCTTAAAGAAAGAAAGAGTTTGTTCTAAGCTTCAGCTACTGAGCAATCATAGAGAAGTTGTCCTGTAGCAGACTTGGATATGGAGATCTGGAGGAGGTGTTGGTCACAGCTGTGGAGTGTGCGGTTAGGAGTGTAGGGGCAGATGAATGTTGAGAGGGCAGAACAGGAATGGGGTTGGTTTAGGATGGAGTTCGCCAGAAGTAGCTGAGGCAGGAGGAGTTGATGGTGTAGTTCGTTCCAGTGTGTGTTTTCTAGTTACAGGCAGTGGTGAGAGCGGTAGGGTAAATTAGCGGCAGCTCCAGTAACTTTATTAAAAGTTTGTTCAAGTTTAGTTAAGAAATTTGTTTAAAGGTTAGTAAGGACAGGGGCAGTGTATACTAGGGTGGGAAGATGATAGGCTTGAGTGAGTGAAAGTTTAGACTGGTTTAAAATGATCCTTCTGTTTCTATAAAGTAGGCCCATTTTTTGATGTGTCTTTTTGATGTAGTTTTGGATGTGAAGATCGAATTTAAGTCGATCGTCAATGATGACCCCAAGTAGTTTAATGTGGGGTTCAACTTTGATAGATGTGTTAAGGGAGGAGACAGAAAAGGAAGATTTGAGGTGTTGGAGAGATTTTGGAAGGAATAGGAGGAGTTTAGTTTTATTAGGGTTGAGTACGAGTTTTTTTGGATGTAAGCTATTTTTCAACAGAGTGCAGAGATTCTTGAGTGAGGGAGAGTAGGTGGGGGAGATTGTCAGAGACAGAAATTATAGCAGAGTTATCAGCATATTGTATTAGTAAAGAGAGAGGACAGGAGAGATTGAACATATTAATGAAAATGTTGAATAAGTGAGATCCAAGGATGCAGCCTTGGGAAACTCCAGTCTGGATTGGGAGGAAAGGAGAAGATGCAGAGAGCCATCTAATAGACTGAAGTCAGTTCAAGAGGGAACTAGAGAACCAGGCAATAGTTGAGCTTGAGAGATTAAGGTTAGAAAGTCGGAACAGAAGTAGATTGTGGGAGACAGTGTCAAAGGCCTTAGAGAGGTCAACAAAGAGGCATGAGGCTAATTGTTGTCTCGAGCTCTAGAGATATTCTGTATAAAAGATTAAAAAAAAAAAAAGACAAGTAGGAAAAAAACAACTGTTGCAAAACATAAAAATGCCAAGCAGGAACAGGAGGAAGAACCACTCCACAGTAAATAAATACACCTATTCAGGGCAAATTCAATAAAACCAATACTGGAGTTTATTGAAGAGAATAAAACAAATAAGCGCTTTCGTCCTGACTACTTCAGGACTTCATCAGATGTGATTGAATTTGGCCTGAATAGGTGCATTTCATTACCACGGAGTGGTTCTTCCTCCTGTTCCTGCTTGGCATTTCTATATAAAAGATGTTAGCGCTGTAGATGTACTATGACATTGGTGAAAACCATGTTGAGTAGAGGTGAGGAGATTTTCCTGTAGTAGATGGGTTGTTTATCGATGAATTTTTCCAAATCTTTGATAAGGGAGATAGTATAGCAATTGGCCTGAAATTACAGGGGTCAGTGGAGTTCCCCCTTATGGAGGGGTATGACACAGAACTTTTTCCAAACTTCTGGTACTGAGTGTTCCTGGATTGATCTACTTATTAGTATAGAGACAGGATATGCAATAGCTTTTGCTGCTAGTTTAAGGAATAGAAACGGTAAGTTATCAGCGGAAGGAGAGCATGCTTTGAGTTTGCTGAGAAGTGCTCTGATATAAGTAGTGCAGAGGGGTTTAAGGGAGAAAGAGGGTGTAGGTGATGAAGGGGAGTAGAGGGGTAGGCGCCTGTGTCTTTTTTAGTTAATTTCTGATTACAGTCTATGAAGAAGGTAGTGTTTAATTATTTTGCTCAATGGAATGGTTTTGCAATGACTAGGAGGACAGGTAAACTGTTAGAGGTGTGGAGAAAATGATTTCAATAGCCAGCTGTTTTCTTGTTTGGAACACTCTCTTTACAATTAGCACACTGACTGGTCTGTCCAATCAGCATGAAAATGTCTGAATATTAAGTACATTTTAATCATCATCCTACCAGTGTCATCAATCTCTAGAACTTTCTTAAATATCTGCAGTTACAGCAGCAGTAGTCACCATTCTGATTTTCTGCACTAGAACATAATCATATTTAAATTAGATAATAAACTAAAGCAACTATATTTGTACAGTAAATACCATGTTATTCAGCAAAAAATTATTTTATTCAACAATTGCTTTCTTCTGTAGACAGTTTGACGAAAAAGTCACTGTTTTCATATTTAAAAACAAAGGTGAATAACTTTAAAACAAAATAACGTAATAACCTACTGTGAGTGTAAAAGTTATTCAGTACGCAAATCTCTGTAAACTGAGCAGTGCTTTATGTATATAATTACTTCAGATTTTTAATGATGACCAAAAGGAAGTACAGCAAACATCTTTTTCATATCTCTTAATAAAGTAATGCATACAACTTTAAAACAAAATACGACAGCAGGATATTATGAATACAGCAGTTGATCATCATTACACTGTCCAATAATAAGCTTTTTTATAACTACACTTTCTACTTCTTTTCTGAAAATGGGCAGATATAAAAAAATCCAATACTTTACTGTTTTACATTTGCACTGCTCCACAGAAGAAATACTCATACAAAATTATTCTCAGTGATCTAAAAATGAAAACAAGCCGGATAAATAAAATATGTGGGGATCTTGTTATAAATAAGAACGCACAATGTGTTATACTTTGGGTAAAACAACCAAACAAGAAACTGTCTAAAGTTCCTCTTGCCATTCTTGTTCCCCTAGCCCTACTGCAAAGCACAAATTATTCAAATAATGAAATCCAACAGGATAAGTGGTAGCAGGCAATACCGACCACCAAGAGACATCATGAGGCATAACAGTGAGTTGGAGGGTCTGGTATTTCTAAGTACCATCACAGGGGTATTACTACAGTTAGAAACATGTGCCTTCTCTTAAGTTGTTTTTAAATATGATTATTTTAATAGCTTTCATATAATTGAATATTCCAATTTAAACTGCTCCCTCTACCTCTCCGTAAAGTAGACAATATTAACCGGCTTTGTATTAGTGTAGCACTTCGCAGAATGCGCAGTAGCAAGTCCCACCTAAACCTTGCCCACCATCCAACAGTCTGTGATGTCTTAGTAAACGTAAGTAATACTCATACCAATGGCAGCATGAATATTCATTGTCTATTCATAGTTTACCCTTTTTCTCAATGTAGTGTGATCTTGGAATTGGTATATTTAAGTAGAGGGGGGTGAAGGGGGACTTGCCCCCCCCCCCAGAAAAAAACGAAGGAAAAAAATAATAGCACTGTAACTGCAAATATTTTTTTCCTTCGCTTTTGCAGGGGGCAAGCCCCCCCAGAACCCCCAACACCCCCCCCCCAAATTAAATATACCAACTCCAAGATCAAACTATATTGAGGAAAAGAGTAAACAATTAATATTCATGCGTATCTGTATGGCTGTCAATCATACATGTTTCCCCATACAATGACACACCCCTTTCACCTATCAATTACTAAGACCATGTCCACATCTGCAGGGAACAACCTGTGAGGTACTATGCTAATACAAAGCCTATTAACTTAAATGAAAAAAAAAAGTAGTTGTTGGAATACACAAAATCTGTTCTGTTTTTAGCAGAAATGTAAAATAATTTCAGGATGACTCAGGTCACTAACACAGACAAAGAACAGATGCCATTTTGAAATGCAGGACTCCTTGAGATATTACCTTTTCATGGTATCTAAACGTCCAGATGCCTGTTTTTTTCTTGCAAGCAGCCTGAACATACAAACACAGAGACACACTATTTGATGTAATAGCCATTGCATGTTATGTGCACTATAACTGCGTTTACTGCATAACTAACAAACACTTATGTTTACATACTGATTTATTAACAACATTCCCACAAGCTACAAGCTCACAATAGAAACTGAGGCTAGTAGCAGCAGAGGGTTAATGAAAAAGAAGCCAGCTAGGACAGATACTGCAATTTACTTTGGGCATTTAACAGAAAACAAAGTCTAAAGTGCACACCTGCAATACATTATGAGCTTTAATAACTTGTCTGGCAACAGCACTGGTTTTGGGAATGAACTGTCATCACCTTTACATTTGCTTTCCTCATACAAGCTGATTTGTGCCATAATGAGATGCAGCCCTTATTGTCTGGATTTGTACCCCTTCAGAATGCTAACAATCAATTCACATTTTATTTTCATTATAGTCAGTTTTCTAAACATATCTAACATCACAAATTCCATCTACCTACCTAGCTGTGTGTGTTCCTGTCAGCTTAGCCTTCCTTCTGATAGTTAATGTTGTGGTTGCACAAATCAGTGCAGGTGTCCTTTGACCAGGAAGGTACCCAGTTACTAAAAAGAGGGACCTCCTTGGAGAGAGGTACTGGTCATCTATTCAGAGAACAAGCCTTGCTTGCTTGACTGTTCGCTGTACTCAATGAAATGGATCCAGAATCTGTGAAAAATGATGGCAGATCAAAACTGCAAAGAGAGAAACCAAGAGCAAATATATGGAGCTGGAAAATGTTTCCCATTAAATCTCAGAACATTTGGTGCCTACATTTAAGGGATCTTTGAAGGCAGTTGTGTGCCAAGGCTGTTGTGTCTTTCGGCTTTTCCCAGTTAGGGGTCGCCACAGCGGAACTCCGGTCTGCTAATGATTGGCAGTAGATTTTTACGTGCCAAGTTGCCAGCCCTGACGTACAACCTTCAACGAAGGTACGCCCATTCACGCATGTCTCCACACAGAAGACGCTTTAGCTGAGAATCGAACAGTTCAACGTCTTACTGTGAGGCGACAACGCTACCGCAGCACCACCACCTCAGTAGTTGTGTGCCAAGGTACTACAATTTTACTCAGACATACGAAACAGCATTATAAGCTCTTTGTACAGCTTTGATTTTTTTTCCAGTTAAGGAATAGCTCCTATGGAAAATTGGTGTTTTCTGTTAAACATTTCATTGTGTACATCTCTTATCTTACAGTACATTCTAAATTTTAGTACATATGTTGTTTAAACAGATGCTGTTTTTATAACAAAAGTATAATTAAAAATACTGCACCTCCAAAAATTATTTCTAAAAACAGTACACACTTTCACTAGCAATCTAAACTGTTTGCTGGCACAGAGAACACTATACTAGTGAATAATAACAGCTAATAGTATTTTATTCCTTCATTGAAGCTTATAAGGTTTAAATTAACATGAACAGCTGCAGCTCAGACTTCAATATTACCCTTTTATGTAATTCATTTTTTATCTGTTTTAGTTCAAATAAAGTAAAGGCTTCTTTCTGGGAAAGGGCTATGGAGAAAAGCACAACAAAACAGAACGACAGAAACCTCATTAGATTAGTAATCAACTGGAGCAACCCATCTCTGCAAAGAAACTGGAGTGTCCAAAGAAAATAAAGTGGATGTGCATACTACAGACAGCAAAACAGAACAGCACATATCCTTGGACACGGAGAATGAGAGGCGCCAGCTCTACAACTTCAACACAATGTTTGTTCAACATATACAAAAACAAAACAACACAGATCACAAATTCCTGCTGCAACAGTTTCAGTGTGTTTGTCATGGCACAATGGCTGTTGCTGCTTCAGTGAGATTGACAAAGCACTCTCACATCTACACACAAGTCTTATCATTGTTTGCAAATGTAAATTCTTTGTAAAATCATGCTTTTGCCATTTGAGAATTGCTACGTACCGTATGACGGTGTCTGACCAATGAAGCTTGAGCACTTTCTTTACATCTCCTTCAGCTTGAACAAGGAAAGCAGAATGCTATATGACATTTTTTGTAGCAGCTCCTATCACAATCATGGTTTACAACCTACTTACTCTGCAGAGTGCACAGGACATGCGAGTCAAAAGTCAAGGCCCTCTTTTTCCTCCAGTTTGGGTTTTTGCATGCTCTATACTGACGTCCTGGATATCAGACATTTGGGGGACAAAGGCTGGTGTTTATTAAGCTGTTACACTTATTTTTCATACCTGTTGTACACGCACTCGTATAGCACAGCAATATGCGCATCTAGTCAGGTTCAAAGTAAGTTCAACAATGGCTACTATCTTCAGTACTGCCCTATGCATTGTGGGTAAACCCTTTTAGATTTTACACATGCATGCCCACCCTAACTCTGATCAAACCGATCTAATAATTCCTCTCAACTGTCCAGATTTTCATAGAATGTCAAGATTCTTGGGAAATATTTTTAGTCTGCTCCTCATAACATTTGTGGTTTTCTGGCAAATCACTGGGTTGATCTGAGCATTAAAGTCACTAAATAATGACATACATTTGAGTTTCAAACTTCAAATATTTCAGAAAATGTATATTAAAACAAACCCTATTACTCTAGCAACTTTCTAAGTTTATAAAAACAATACTTAAAAGAAGTCTTTTTTTTGGGCCTTTGTCTCCTCCATTTTGTTGGGTTTTGTCCAGCTGTCTTGCATGAAGAGGTTAGGAGGTATGGCTGATATTATCAGATCTTCTCTTTCAGGAGAGAATGCAAATTTCTTTTGAGACAGAATATTGTACATACACCTTTGAACTTTAAAACGTTTTCACGCATATGTCATATTGATTTAGAAATTTAATTTTGAAAACATGCAGTATGAAAAGTGTTTGCAACATTAAGTGTTGTACAGTCTCTCAGTACATTTCCCTCTTAGCGGTCATTTTATAACTTTTCTGTTTTGGAACCATCAAATGTCTCAGTACCTCACTGAGAAATCCTATCTCACACCCTCAGGTTATAACCTTCACAGGATGTTGACATGAGGGGCTTACATTTGTGTAAAGTCACTAGTGGTTAATGTGTCACTAAGTAAAGTATCTCTTTTATGTAGAACTTGACTAGTCCACTGCCTGGGCAATGAAAAGGCTTCCTCAGATTCTCCAGGTTTAGTACTTACTCATTCAGTTGTGACAACTGTCTATTTAGTTTGGACATCTCAGAAACTGGGTGGACATGTCTTCAGTTTCTCCTTACTTCCCCTCCATCATCGGTTCAGAAAAATACGTACAACCTCAGTTCTGTGGATTTGGCTGCAGTCACACCTGCTACCTCCCATCTCATTTCCCCATCTAACTTGAGGTTTAACTCGGGCAAGAATCGACTTGAATTACTTTTATAGTAAAAATACTTGTATGCAGATCTGGCCCTTTGGTCATTTTGTTCAATGGCTTCATATGGAACAGTCTTTGGCAACAACCTTGTCTCAAGCACTGGGATGGTAGTTTCGAACTGCTGGCTCACCATCTGATGTGCTGGACACAATGGTTGCAATACGTGGTGGTGCTCATTAAAGCTAGATGCAAATCTGGCTGGTTAAAAACTTCTTCGGCCATTTGAACTGCTCTCTCAGTAGCACCATTTCATTGCAGGATTTTTGGGGATTTTACATTACACACAAGCAAACTGTTGAAACCCAGACACATGAATGAGTTCCAATGTCAGTGACAAGTTTGACAGAATCCCCCCATCATTTGGCAAAGGAGTTATAATTACAGATTCTCTCCTTTGAATCAGTCTGTGTTCATGCACAGTTAACACAAAGACAAAAGTATAGATACATCAGCAGTGATATTTAGCCACCTCAAAGACAGTCAACCCCCCCCCCCCGTTATCGTTCTCTGTATTTGATTAATTTTTGATGCCCCAACGTGGATTTGTCTCAGGATTTTTGTTCTTTGCAAAGTTGGTACTACAATCCAGCCTTGGTGCAAAAAGAGATCCTTATGCTCTGACATATTAGCTCAAACAACAAAGCATTTGTCTAAGGAATACATTGTCTGGTCCATCTTGGCCGCCCATCACAAAAATAACCAATTACTGTCTGCAGGTCTGTGTCTTGCTGTGGGACGTCACGAGTCTTACAGATGTTATGGCTTGTATATATGCAATGTTATGGCTTGTATGTATGCAATCACGCCTCCTTAAGTATCTGACCGGACTGTCTCAGTCACTGTACTTCTGGAAAACGAATCTCTCATGATCAACGGCTCCCACAGACAGTGGAATGCTTTTGCAATGAATCATGTAAGGCCTCACCAACAGCTTTTGACATCTTAGAGGAACTTTGTCCAAGATATATGAACTTATAAGTAGTGTCAACAGTTTATTAGCTGTATATAGCTGCTAGCTTTCTAGGCCCAACTGGTAACATAAAACGCACTCACATGCCCATACTTCTGGCAGACATTCCTTTTTAGTTTGGGGATACATCCTCTCAGTCTCTTTTAATATTCTAGAACAGAAAGCTACCTGCTTCATTTTGCTGTCAATCTGTTGCAATAAATCGGTTTTAACACTATAACAGTTGGCTTGTTGACATCATAGTAAGCAGGCACTGGTGGGGACACTGACACAGACTGGACTTTTAGTAGCCTGTTCTTGGCCATCACCCCACATCCATGCTCTTTAGCAATTTGGTTAGCTTACCACATGGGCTGCATACTTCTTCTTCAGGTTTGACCAACTGCAAACAGTTTAAAATTCTGTATGTACCATGTGACACTTTAGTTATTATGTCAGGCCCCAGTACCTACTTTAAACCATATTTGGGTGCAGTGAATTAGTCCACTGACACTCCTGGCACAAATTGGACCATTGAGTTTACCATGTTATAATACTGCTTACTCTTAGTAACTCATTTATGACTTTTACCTCACCTCAACCCAATATTGTATCATCTGAACTACAGCAATGTCTGAAGTACTGATTTTCATTTTTGCCAAAACAGCGCTCTTCTTCACTTAACCTGAGACTTGACTTATCAGTTATACGAAGCATCGCCTTTGGCTTATTGTCATGAGATTGTTTATGAGGTCCAGAGACCAAAATGTAATCATCATGACACCTATGCCCTTGTGCTCCTTGAGAAGCCTACTTCTTTGGAATATATCAGGTGCTGAAGTAAATCCAAAAGGCAACTATCCCAACTGGAATGCTCACTCTGGAGTAATGAAAATGGCTAACTGTTACACAGGCGAGGGGTGTTTGCCAAATCCCACTGGGTGCATCTAACTTGGAGAAGACCTTGGCCAACTTAACTTGTGTGCCACTGTCTTACAAAGTAGACAAGATAAATATCACCTTCTTGAGCGCATCCGTTAGATGTTTTAACTCAACACAAGTTCTCAATTTGTAATTTTTCTTTATTACTGGTAGCACATAAGCATATCAGTCTGATGGTTCTGTAACCCTTCGATTACCTCAAGAGGCTGCATTTGATTGAACTTGGCCTCTGTTTGACACAGAATGAGAAACGACAGTCCTTTTGGCATTATGAAGACTTAAAGAACTGCACCAGAATTCAACAGAATCTTCAATGGCTCACTTTTAAGGACTCCAACGTCACCCACAACATGTCCACATTCATTTCCTCAGTTCTGTCATGTAGACAAAATTTGCAAGCAGTGGCTCTACTCAGTAGATTATTTACATAAACTCCAAATAACAAAGACCCAAAACTTATCTGCACTCAGGTATGTGTATGAATGCCCACTGAAATCTGAGCATTTCACCTGAGCTGCATACATTCACTTCTGCTCTGACCACCTGGGGATGTTTTCAGATCCTTCTACATGCAGCCTGTGAGAGCATTACTATGTCTGCCCCGGTATCTGTCTTGATAATGACTGGACTGCCTCGAATCGGAAGTCTATTATTTTGTTCCTCATCTCTGTCTGACTGCTTACTCACAGAACCCTCCAAAAAAATTGCACTTGCCTTCCTTTAGCTTCTCTTGTAAACTCTTTGACTACTTTAATGGTAGACAAAAAAGCAAAATACCCGATTTTATTACATCTTCAGCACCTTCTGGTTTGTGCCAAACACAGCTCTGACTCATTCTGTACGTGGTTCGTTCTAGTACATTTTTCTTGCTTACAATCATTATTTTTAATTTTACTTGAACCGTTACACCAGCTTTCCATGCTTTTTACTCTGATTATTGCATGACTTTTACTTATTTTGCTCACATCTTTCCACTCTCAGTTCAGAGCCTTTTTTTATTTGTTCAGTTTATTCAGATTGAACAGGAATTTGTATGGCTTTCTGTGTTATTAAATTTGGTTCCGACTATAACTTCAGTGAAATTTCACAGTCTGCCATGCCTATGACAATTCTGTCTCTTCATTATTTGTCTTCTGTGTAAAAGCTCACACTACTATGCCAGTTCATAGTCATGTCTCATAAATGCTTCCACCGATTTTCCCCTTTCCTGAACACATTTACTGAAGCATGGTCTTTCATGCATTACATTTCTTTTAGGCACAAAATGTTAATCCAACTTTGGTAACAATGGCATCAGATGTTAAGGCTTCCCCCTCCGCAAATTTCAAAGGACATAAATAGGCTCAACATCTCTATCCATAGCAAAAAGAAGGGAGGGTGGCCTAATGGTTAAGGTGTTTGCCTTGCAAACACAAGGTGCAGGGTTTGAGTCTCACAAGGGACAATTGGCTAGGCTTGCAAGGGCAGTTAGCTTAGTACTATTCTATGAATCTATGAATCTAAACCTCCGGGTCTTCCTTGTTTGGCTAATGTTGTGTACTCTGTGACTTTTGCTTCCATATTAGCCATGACTATATAGTTGGGAGAGGTCATATGGCTTTGCTGGTCTGAATTTTACCATTTAATGTTGTTTTTCAGCTTAACTGCTTTCTTACCACTTGCCAACTCACTTGAGTTAATATTGTGCAAAATGTCACGACTACTGCTGTGGTTTTTCCAGCACCATCATACAGTTTATGCCACTCTGAGCGGACAGTTTCCTCGTTTCACTGCTAGCATTTTGTTTTGATCCAATCTCATTCAGGCAGTATCATGCTCTGTGTTATACTTCTGTACATCAGACATTTGGGAGACCAGGATTGCTATATAGTAGTTTGTTACAGTTATTTTGTGTACCAGCTTTACACGTATTCATAGCACAGCAATATGTGAACATTGTCAGGTGCACAGTCAAATCAACCACTGCTACAAGCTTCAATACTGTCATTAATATCTAATGAAATAAAACCAGAGACAGAACAGAATAGATAACTATCATTATAGGATTTTTTCTATGCAAGAAATATTTCTTTGCTGCACAAAATTTTGAACTGCATTTTTACTTCACTATTCTCCATATGTACAAATGGCATTAACAAGTACAAAAAATTCTTATTTTTCAAATCTAACCTCATTCACAAACCAGGTGATTTAACCAAGCACAAGAGTCTCTTTTCAGGCATGAGCCAGCAGTATTATCTAATTAAGTGGCTTCCTTAGAATCAAAAAATAGTCAAAAAAGAGACTTAATGGGATCAAACCCCAAAGCTACAGGATGAAGCTTGTTGGCAGCTCACAATTTTGTCATTTGTTGTGAACTGCCACATAACCAGCTCCAATTCTAGCTCCTTGATTTGCATCTAGTGTCATATGATTATAGGATCATAAGAGATCACTAGGCTATAGACCCAGCGGTCATTTCAACCCAATGTATACCATAGAGGTAGTAGTCAATACCCACGACTGCATTTAGTGATGACCGCCCATGTCCAGGAGGGTTGTGGGAGCTGTTATTCTGAAATGTGTGCCTCAGAGAATGGTGAATTCTACACAACTCAACACTCCTAGTCATCAGTTTTGTTATCACATCTTTAACTGCAAATATAAACTTCCTCACATTTCCGCTAGGAACCTACATGTATTTCTCAAATATTACTTTGAGACATTTTATTCCTCTTGCGTCTCATCTTTATGTTTGTGTCTCATATGTAATGGTGAAACATACTCTACTAGGAATATCTAGTTAAGAATATCAAACCAGTCAAATACTAAATCACCTGAAGTCAATTCAACCTCTTTTATTAGATGATTTATTCAAAAAGGAAGACATCAGTGAGATACGTCTCGTTCAGCTCACCTCTAGTAAGCTAGTTGGGGTTGGAGTCCTATCCAATATGGTTCCTCCTTCAGAATCGGTATTGTCTGGTTCCACTTTGGGAGGCTCTGCACTGAATCTGTGACGTACTGAATTTCTAAAATCTGTCAGAACTGGAAAGGAAATAAAACAAAAAACAGATCAAGAAATGATTTATATGTTTTATATATGTCATTACAATTATTTTTTTTCACGGAATCATTGCAAATAATTGCACCAAAATTGCAGCTATGTATTTTTTACCTCACCATAGTGAATGAGAATAATCCTCTAAGATTATTTTTGGTACATCTGACAAAATTTACATCAAATAGTCTCTGTTATTGCTCATGTGCTTGTGTACACACATTCTGTCAAGAGTACAAGACCGTCAGGTATGTAAGTGGTATAAATTACTACCAATGTTTCTTGTGACATAAAAGTCTGTTTGTTAAAAGTCAGATCAGCTCTATTAGTGTCTTCTATAAAAGAAATCTGTATCAGTTACACATGCACTCAAGTCACTCCACCACACGTATCAGTATGATTCCATCATAGTCCGTGTGGGTGTTACTGACCTGAGATGTACATCGCTGGATTATATGAAGAGAGACATTGTCGGTCTCTCTTAATATGTGTCACTAGCAGGTTTGTGTCTTGCAGTGACCAGCATTCTGCCTTCACCAAGGATGATGCCACAGAATGAACAAAAGATAACTGGCTTAGTTTCTGGGGTCTTTCTAGGGGGATTCAATATTTGTTAGCATGAGAGGACATGGTTAGCGAACAATGTTGCTTTGCAAAGGATAGTCTGCACCTGTTTCCCCTAGTCTTCTAAATATTGGCCAAAATGTTATCTACCCCTTAGAGCTTTTTTTTTTTAGGCAATGCCAAATTGACAAACTTACTGACATAGCAAATAAGGCCCAAAGAAACCTAAAGGTCTTACTGCTCAGTGCTAGGAGCCTAAATAAGAAACCCCACACCCTACAAGCTCTCTTCTGTGTGGAGAATACAGACATCTGTGCCATTACTGAGACATGGTTTAAATCCTCAGGAAGTACTCTGGCGATCCAAGGCTTCATTGCCTTCACTATAGTTAGACCATCAGCTGCACAGACACGGACAAAAGGTGGAGGACTAATAATCTATATTAGCAACACGCATAACTCTCCATTGGATAAACAGGACAATGCCCTGGAATTTAACCACATGCAAATCACCATAAACAAAGTCCCATACCATATCCTGGCAAGCTATAGGTCACCCTCTATGTCCCTAGAATCCCACAGATGGTATTTGTGGGAGACATACACTGCCTCATACTCGCAGGCAAAACAATTCCTAGACTTTATTAACATAAATACCCTTGACCAGACAGAGCACACACCCACCAGAGGTTCAGACATACTGGACCTGGTACTTACCAATATGGGAGAGAGCTGTACCTTCCCAGTATCACGTCCTCCCTGGTGAGACTGGACCATAAAGCTGTCTCCTTTGAAATGAAAATCAATGTTGTATCCCCAGCAAACACTGTAATGGTTAGGAACTGTTCCAAAGCAAACTACTTCCTATTAAGTGACACTTTGTCAAAATTCAATGCCCCTTCCATCCTCAAGTTCTCAGCAACCTATGTGGACTTATTCACAGACACCATCTACAACCACGTAAATGGCTATATATAGGCTGCTGAACCCTAGTAGAAGAAAGCCCAAAAGAAAATATAAAAACAAACTACACTGGTAGAGTCCTAAACTTAACAGAGTATATAACAAAGGAAAAAAGTCATGGCTAAAATCAAAAAGAGCAACTCCCGCAATGACAGGGGCTCTCTAATTAATAAAGAGGAAGCTAAGAGGACTAATTAAGTCCAACAAGGCCAATTATGAGGTCAAGATAGCCCCACAGGCTAAAAACAACCGCAAAGCCTTCTACAGCTATGTCTAAAAGCTCAAAGACAGCACACACCAGTGTGCTGAAATGGTGGTCAGTGATGCCACCTTCTCTGAGCAGAGTGACATAGCGAATTTGCTGACTGACCAGTGTGCTGAAATGGTGGTCAGTGATGCCACCTTCACTGAGCAGAGTGACATAGCAAATTTGCTGACTAACAAATTCAGCTCAAACTTCACCCCCACTCCCCTTCTGCCTTTCTCCAAGATTAGCATAACTCCCCCACTATTAAAAGGGAGCAGTTCCTGTTGGTCCTAACTATGGACAAAAACACAGCCTCAATGGGCACCGACAATATCCCAGAATGCCTTCTAAATAGCTTGAAACGTGACCTTTCAAGATCCTTTGAGTCAATTTTCAACTACAGCCTCAAAACAGGCTTTGTACCATGAGAATGGAGGACTGCAATGGTTATCCCACTTCACAAGAGTGGACCATCAACCAGCCCCAGAAACTACAGACCTATGAGTCTGACTAGTCTAATATGCAAAACCATTAAATTAATTATCATGGAAATGGTTAACAGTGATATAGACAACCTTAAGACACTGGACCCAACCCAGTTTGGCTAGGTCAAGGGAAGGTCAAACCTACTTAACCTGGTGGATTTCTTTGAGAAGGTCATCAAAGCAATGGATAAGGGGAAAATGGTGCATACTGCTTACCTGGACCTGGCTGAGGCATTCAATACAATACCCTACTTGGGTATAGTTGGCATATCCCCATTCATAACTCCCTGGATTGCCAGCTGTCTCAGAGACAGGATGCAGGACATCAGGATTGGTGATAGCACCTCCACTAAGAGACCAGTCACCAGTAGGCTACTTCTGGGTTCTGCACTGGGACCGCTTCTATTTCGCATCTGCTTCTCAGAGGTAAAGGTTAATGTTAAAGGCCTTTGGCTGACTAAGTTTGCAGAAGACTGAAAATTGGGAGCTATCATAGATTCCCCCCATGGCACAAACACCTTACAAAATAGTTTAACGTAGACAAACGACTGGTGCTGAAGTCATGGACTAAAACTCATTGCCAAGAAATGTATTATAGTGCCTTTTGGGAAAACTGCCGCCCCAGGTAATTACTCCATCGACAAGACACCCCTAAGAGTTGACCTGATAATCGGAGATCTGGGAACATGTGTAAACAGTAATCTGGGCTTTGACCAACATATGGCCAAGGTAGTAAAAAAATCATTCTATGTCACCCAACTTACACGTAATGGCATGTCATCCAGGTCCAAGGAAGTCAGAGTGCCACTTTATTCGGCCCTTATCAGACCCATCATTGAGTGTAAATTCCCACTGGCATGTACCTGACCAGACATATGCCACAGGTGGATGCCCACAATGACTCCCTACCAGGAGAATCCAAGGTGTAAGCACATTTGCCTATACAGATCACCTTAAAGCCCTATCTGTATTATACTTTGTTTCCTACAGGTTACTGACAGGTAATCTATGCCTGGTGTACAAAGCATCCTCAAATCCAGCTGTGAGGGACAATTTGCACATCTCCAAAATGAACAGCATCAGAACCACTAGATCCAAGGATTTTAATTTTGTTTGTTACATAAATAAGACATGTTGGTGAGACAGACATGTCTCTCAAATGATCCCCATGCTCTGGAACAGGATCCCCATCCATGTGAAGCAGAATTTAACCCCAACCTAATTTAAACATAACCTTGACCAGTGGATGGGAAATCAGAAATTAACACAGGGTCTAGTGCCCATTTCTCTGACAGAGGCAGACAGCAATGCCCAAACTAATATACCCCTACTTAAATTCTATAAACTTCCTAACATACCTCTCCAAATAAATGCCCATGGTACATAGGGACACAACGGGGCTGGATTGCACAGCTAGGTTTATACAGGCCTTGGTGGTCATTATCCTAGTATATATACTATGAACCTATGTCTGCCCCTGCACACAATATTCAGTCTGGGAAGCTATAACAGGAAATTAAAAAAATGTTTCATAACACTTATTACAGAATAGGCAAACGAATTTAAAGCTGTACACAACAATATGTGCGTAAGCTTCTATGTGATGCCACCACCACATCCATGGCTGTCATAAAGGCTTGTAAAAATTTCAGTAAATACAAAATGACCACGTATTACGGAGAAATAAGCAATTATTCCTTTATTTCTACTGTAAACTTTTTTTAGACCTTAACCCAGAAAAAGGTCCACAACTTACATGTCATGTTAAGTTTTATGCTGGACCATTAATCCATTACAAATAATCAGGTCTGAACTTTAAACATGTATTTGACGTACTCCTCTTTAACATTTAGTGGCAGTATTCTAGTTAATATTTTACTTATAAGTATAGGTACATAGGTATATACTAGGCCAACGACCGCAAGGGCCTTTTTAATCCTAGCCATTCATCCCGAATGTATTCAACAAATTTTGCACCCTAATGGTTATTTTTAGGGGTATGCATAAACTAGGGCATGCATGTTCAAACATTTACAGGTTTCCTTGAGTCATTAGCGACATAGGTGACAGAGCAGGGGTGAATTTCTGATGCATTGATCCAGGTTATGCTTGAATACAGTAAAGGGAGAACACTGCTTCACATGGATGGGAAGCCAGTCCCAGAGAAGGGATATTCTCTGTGACACATACCTGTCTCACCAACATATCCTTGTCTCATCTTTGAAGTAAAAAAAAAAAAAATCTTGGCATTTTAAGGTAGCTTAAGAAACACGTTTTTATGCACATGTGGAAAGCCATGGGAAGAGTGAGAACAGTCAGGATGCTCAACGGAACATTTTCTGAATAAACAACCCCCCCAGTAGAATTCACTCTGTGTACCGCCTGAGATTGTTTTGTAAAGTTATTACCCATACAGTCAGGACTACCAATTTTTACCACCTTACAACTGGATTCACTTAGTTTATTTTATCAAATTACAGTTCCTCATTTAACAGATTCTTCCGCAATCAAGTCGAACAGGTTTCCAATTTTTATTATGAATATTCCTTGATATTTAATTATAAGTTGTGTTTTATATGACAGGTGAGGAGAATGAGACTGGTTATTTCTACACCAACTTAATGAATACCTGAACTGGAAAATTTCCGCAGTGGTATAAAATTGCTATTTTAGTTTAACTGTCAGCATACCAAAACCTGGCAAGAATGAACCCAAGCTTCATTCTCTAAACAACAACGCAAAGAATATCAAAATATATTGCGTTTAGATGTACCTTCTCAAGTCTTGGTTGGGTGAGACCTGGTTAGCCCATCCTCACATTAAATGGCATCAAAATATAAACACACAATCATATCAACCACTGGGTAAGACACCTGTGCCATAGACAGGAGGTTCAGTGACTGTGTGGAACTAATGAGAAGGTGCAAAAATTAATCAAACTGTGTGGTATTCCCATAGTGTTTTCATTAAACTTTATGGAACTACTTTTATTACATTAGTACAATGGTACAACAAAATTAATTCACGTGAAGAGCTTAAGTGAGTATCAGCTTCATGGCACAATTAATTCACGTGAAGAGCTTAAGTGAGTATCAGCTTCGTGGCACACAGGGATAAAGTCCTGAATGAAAAAAATGACTCTTGGTCAACTAGCAACCCAACCACTTAAGCAGAGGATGAAGGTGAAAGGAGGGATATGGCCGACATCAGCAAACTATCTATAGCACATACAGGAGACAGAGAGGTACACAGCATGTTGGGAATGGGCTGGGGATGTACACACACACACACACACACACACACACACACACACACACACACAATCATACAGACACACACATGCACACACACAGACAGACACACACACACGCACACAGCAGAAGGAAGGGATTATCGACAGAAAAATAGAAGATAAACTTTAAGGTTACCTGAATTATGCCAGTGCTTTTTCCACCAACACTTCTTTCCTTTACCACACCATAACTCACCTCCGATCTCCCCAACATATCACCAAACCTTTATCATTCTACTTTCACTGACCTCTTCATCTAGAAATTTATCAAGTCAAAGTCCTTACTAACTAAAATTAGAGTTAAACCAAAGCTAAAATGTAAATGGCTATACAGTTTTATAGACAATAATTCCACCCAGAAAGTCAGGAGTTAACACTCACCGCCAACCCTGGCCCCCATTAAACAGCAACCCAGTCATCACGGCTATAAATGTTTCTAGATCTACTTCTCCATCTACCAATGAATCCAAACTATAAACATGAATATTGGAAGTATATGTAACAAAATCCAAGACATTCATGGATACCTGCCTACTTACACCCATGATATACTGGTTACTTCTGAAACCTGGTTAAGGAAAGGATATATAAGGCAATAAAGTCACCCTCCCTGAGTTTGATGTACTGAGGCTCACAAGGAAAAACACACATGCTGGTGTTACTGCCTTTACCTACTAAAAACTGGTTAGAAATAGCCTCACTCCCACAACCACAGATCTCATAATTTAACAGTGCGAAACTCTGCATATCACTCCACAAACTCAACAATAGAAAGTCTGCACGTATCTCAGCTATATAAATTCTACCTGGTAATAACATTTTAACAGTAGAAGGTATCATCTACTGGATATCTCACTATAGTCTACAAGAAAATATTCTACTATGCAACCTCAGCATAGACTGGCAGCTGAACAATGACACTCCCTCAGAATCTATTAATTTATATGGCGTTACACAGCTAATCCCCTCCACCACTGAATCAATAAAAAGTCTAACAGACATTCAGCTTTAAACTGGATCCTTAACTACAAGCCAACCACAAGTTAAACATCTGGATGACTGACAGACACAATGAGCAACCACTTTCAAACATATGCATTTAGAAACTACAGTACACAATACAAAATCATAGTTCAAAACTAGATACATAACACAGCAACAACATTTAACAAAGACACCTTTATCAATACCCTGACCTAGGGTAACTGGAACATACTAAACTCTATGCCACTTGATAACAGCTATCATATACCTCAATGAAACCTTCATACATACTCGAAACATCCCACCCTCTGTACGAACACAAAGAGGACAATCAACCCTTCAGTATGGCTGACTAAAGAAACAAAAAAAAATCATGCTTCAAAGAGACAAAGACTAGAATAAAAGCAGAGCACAGAATACATTTTATACATTTTGGCACCTCAGAAATCTCACAAAGGATTGCATTAAAATGAATAACCAAAACTATGATATCAACCTCCAATATAAATAAAAAAAAACTAAGCAAATGAATGCATCCTGGCCAACCACCACTATGTCTCCTTCTACATCTAACTCCAAAAACTCAATACCATCTCAATTCAACTCTTACTTTACAGAGACAGTTATATCTCTGATTAACAGTAATATCAATTCTCTCGCCTCCCCACCCTGTCCTAACCAGTCACATTCATTCTCCCAGTCTCTACCTCTACTATACGCAACTACCTGGCGGAACTAAACCAACCTATCTGGCTGTCAATCAACCTCCAACAGAATACCTACACATCAGCTGATGCTGTGGTATTCCCTGTACTGATAACTGCTCCATATCGGACAAATATACAGGAAAAAAGTCTTATTTATATTCCTCCACAAAGGCAGCAAACAGACTATGAAACACAAATGCTAACACCTATCAACCTTATTCAAATCCTACAGTATATGCCTCAGCTATTCTTACAAACCTAAATACTACACTTGAAGCTAAACTCTCCAGCTATTACAATAAAGTAGCCAAATTTCCTGCCAGCATTACTTACAGGCCTCATGGAAACAACTAAACTGGCTAGGGCTACCCAACTTTTTATCATGCTCAAAACATATTGCTGCAAAAAGTGTTATACATGCATCAAGAAAATGTCTGGCATATGGGTCTCAGACATTTTAAAATGGAATTACATTTAGTGGAGGAAGTGTTTGTTGGTTACAGAAGTCCTTCTGCCATCAGGCTATGGTAAAAACATTCAGTGTATCTTGTACTCTATCAGTACCGCTACCTCTCTGTCAGACTTCAACCACAACTCAGACCCAGATCCAAATCCCAGATGCCATATTGAAAAGACTCAACCTCAAACCATTCCCTAGCAAAACATCAAACAAAACCTAAAAAATAAATTAATTAAATAAATAAATAAATAAAATCACAAGTACAGCCCCAGATAATCTCCCCACAGAACAGCTAAAATTAGCAGCTGAAAGCTTAGCCTACCCTGTTACTATAGTAACAGATCAGTACAACAAGCACACCCCCCTGGTGGGTGGAAAAAATCCACCACCCTCTCACTACACAAAGGTGGCCCATCATCTCATATTTCTAGATATCTCCCACTTCGCAGCACTATAAAAGCCCACAGGAACAAGAACTCTCCTCAGTCTTCCTCAACCTCTATAGACCATCTGAATACTGTCGCACACCCCCTGGTCCTTCACAGGTTCTCCAAGATATGCTTATAGACAAAGCCATCCTGTGGGTTCAAATCTTACCTTCTCCATACAACTCAGAGTGTAAAAAGGCTACAAGCCTCATCCTATTAGGTGTCCTTCAAGGAACTATCCTCAGTCCACTTCTTTTCAATATATTTATCAGTCAATCTACTCACTGCACTAAACAATTCCACTCTGATCCAATACATGGACAACTCATCATCACCTTTACCTCTGAACTTCAAAAAGTCACACAGCATTTCTTCACATCTGAAGAAATCTGGCTTCTGGAATATAGTACGTAATTCTAAACCCTTACAAAAACAAAACTTATGATCTTTACACCCAAGCCATTATCAACAGTACCAATTGCCCTTCAATTATCTAACGGCACATTAATGGAAGTAGGCCACCACACTAAACTACTTGGAATCACTGTTGATAAACAGCTAAAATTTGATTCTACACATTCACCAAGTGACCCAAAAGACCAACCAAAAATTGGGTATGCTCTGTAAATCCAAAAAATCAAGCACATAAGGCCACTGCTGCAGCCTACCTTATCCCTCCCCTGATATATGCCTTGGCAATCTTTACTAACTTATAGTCAAAACAACTCACAAATTTACAGCAATCATATAGCAAGCCTGCAAAGTTTGCTACCAACCTTCCAAGTAGAACATACCACTGTGTTCTCAAACAGCTAAAATGGGCCAAGCTCCCCTAACCTCCTCAAAGTCTAACAATTAAAAATGGCACAAAAAAATCTTCCGGCAGCCACAAGCCTTTTCCTTCCTCAACACTCTGTTGCGGTGGTACACCTCTTTTGGTACTCTCTGTTCATCTGAAAAACGTCTGCCAAATTTGAGTCCTTCACGCACCTTTCATGGACACTCATTATACCTCTCACATGCCCCTAGATTTTAGGGGAGCCCCTGAATTTCACTCAGATTTTAGCTCTGTCCCTTTTATTCCCTTCACAAATGGTGATTTAAAAAAAAGGTGGTAGATTACCGTTAATAAATAATGACAGTAATTAAGAGTTACAGATTTCTTTCACTTCAGAAAATGTACATTAATTCACATTCTCTTATTGTGTCCATGTCTCAAGTTAATAGTACCAATATTTTACAACTTTCCATGATTATTTCTGGTTTTGTCCCTGATTCTGTTGAATTTTTTCCTAACTGGCTGACAGCTATGGGACTCACAATATGCCATGTGACAAAACCTCCCTCCCCATATAAATGTATCAAAACCTTAAAAAATTCAAACAAGAAACAGAATCCCTGCTTTTTTTTGACAAATGGCAATGCGCCTACCCTGAACCACCTGATTAGTTCCTCCTGCTCTTTCTAATTCTCTGCTCACAACAGCGCACTGTGTGTACCAACTATAGCACATCACTTGTGTACATGCATCCTCTAAACTATCATAAGAATGTTCCCCCTAATAAATTACTGATTTTCTTCAGGTCCTCATCTACTTCTTATCTCAAACAAATATCTCTGTGGCCACCAGGCGGTTCGCCTGCATATCTTCTGCTATATATTTCTCACTAACACAGCCGTCTCAGAATTCCAAATCTCTCCATCTGTCTCATGTCAGACCACCTTCTCTATCACTATCCGAGGCACTTCTTTTCACTACAGAAGCAAATATTTACACTTGTGGCAGCCTACCTCAGTCACCCAGCAGTCAGTACCCCCTCACTACGAGTCCCTTACTGCCTGCAATACTGTCTATGTATACAGATTTCCCTTAATGTACATTGACTTCACACTGCAACTTCCAAGACTGTATTTATATCCATCCATCCACAACCCCTTTTTCCCAATTTTGCACATGGAGTCTGGGTATCACTTCAACAGTGACAATCACCTAGAGTCAAGGTTTAAACTTCCAGGTGGCTACCCCTGCCATGGTCCAATACTGTATTTATATCATTTTTATGAAAGATTCACTTTAGTATATGCGCACTGCACACTCCATATAATTCATTGTTTAACTCTTGATATGTCTCTCTTATAACCTTATAAATATGTTTGCTTTAATAGAAGTTTCGCACATTGCCATAATATGTTTTTGTATGTAACCATACAGCTTTTTCTCCGTGGGCCTCCACCAAAACAGTGTTTCAATTCCAGTCGGACTTTCTCAGTAAACAAATGTAAATAAGTATATAAGTAGTCTATGCATCCACAGTAAAGTTAAATAAAGTGACTTCTTACATTAAACAGTTAATTCAAAGATTAAAGAATAAGATAAAGTAATTAGGCCAATTGACCTCAAAAACAGCAGACATTCACAGCAGGCTTTGCAGTATATTTCCAAAAGTCATATACTAACTATAAATTAGAAAATAAATGCCAAAGGACCTACATTACACAAAGCACCATTAACCACGATAATGACAGATGATACATGAAGAATGCTGGTGCTGATACAGCTCCGACTGGTAAATGCTTGACCAAAGTCACTGCAAGGAAAGTGCTCCTGGGACATAAAGGGATAAAAGCCATGCTTTGTCCCAGATAACCCATGATCTTTTAGTGGCAATTGTGATGGACAGGATGGTGGAGGGAAGAGGATGGGAATAAGAAGCTGATGTCAGCTTGCCCATCCTGGAGAGAACAAAGACAGCTTAGTCTCACTGCAATAAGCACTGTTAAGAACATGTAAAACTCGCTGCTGCATTAGCAGTGAGCAGCGTAGCTTGGAGGTCAGACATACAAAGAAGCACAACGTCTCCTCTCAAACGTAGCAAATGCAGAGCTTGAGAGGTTGCCATGGGGTGCCAAGAGTAAGGGCACACTCCCCACCTGCCTCAGCAGTCTCAGTCTCATACAGCTTTCATGGGGACTCCCAGACCCCAGTCAAGTTGCGAATGGGGCAAGGTAAGCTGAGTCTAGCAGACCCACTCAAAGAGGACAGGAGCTGGTGGAAGTTGATGGTCTGCTGCGAAGACAAAAAAAAGTTACTGCATACGGATGGGAATTGTAGCAGCAGCCTGGTGTGCTTCTTTCCCCACTGTTTCAAGAATTTGTTTTTCTTAATTTAAAAATTGGTGGTGATGCACAGCACTGTATGCAGAGAAATCCATCAGCAGGGAAAATTAATAAACACTGTCAAACTCACTACACCAATTGTAGGTGCCCAGTTCTAGCCCCATTACTTACAGAGTTGGGATCAACACGTATGCAGCTTATACAGTACCTGTGAATACATTATGTTCCTGAGGATGGACCACCTGCATAGGTACTCCATGTACGGAGCGCTGTGGCTGCACAATGGGGTAAAACCTTATAAAAGGACTGCGTACATGTCTGTAACAACTCTAAAGGGCATTTGGTATATCATTCTAGTGTGTACCAGCACTACTCCATGGGTCACGTTTACGAATCCTGCCTGAGAATTTGACCTGCAAATCAGCAGTTCTGTATGCCTGTACATTAACAAAATGAAAACTACCATGTGCTTCATCTGTAACCCATTCCACAGTTAAAACAAATCCTTTATATCAGACCTAAATAACATGCATTAAAATTGATTTCCAAACGTGCACCTGTTATATGTCAGACAAACTGCCAAAGCGGACAGATCTAGATCACCCTGGCAATCACATGATCTGCAGGATGCCAATATATCAATCACACAAAATCAGCTTTGAGCTGTAAGCTGACACCAAACCAACAAATCAAATAGTACACCATCTAACAAGAAATTCGTTGATAATTCAAAAGTTAAAGTCAAACAAACTTAAGTGACAGACAACTAAAATGATTAGCAAAAATAAATGAAAAAGTAATCAAATAAACTTATCTCAGCTAAAGTTGGCTGAAGACAGCTCAGAGGTGCAGGTTAAAGTGAATGAAAGTGTGTTATGCTGTGTGGGAGATGCCATGCATGTAACACTGATAAGAAAACTGCAAATCTCAGTTAGCATACCACACATTTTCACCATGAGCAGACAGCAGAGTAAGAAGTATCAGCTACATTTCAGCAGGTGTTTCTACCAACAGATGTGACTGTCAACAGTAACAGTAATCATGCATTCCTGTTGAAAGTATGATGAATGTAAATACAGTCCTGAAAAGAGCTAGGCAGGAAGGAGAATGTAGGTAAAAACATCCTAAGTCTGAGACTGCCTAGACCTCCGAGTATTCCTTTTACTCTGAGATATAAAAATCTAAGAATACTACTTTGCAATTGCATTTTATTTTTCACATTAATAAAACTTGTGACTGCAAAGCCTCACACCACCAATAGTGAGTCCATTACAGACTCCGTAAGAATTTTAGCTGGAACTGCCTTGTATTAAATTTGTCCCACCTGAATTCCTAGTGATAAAACCTTTAACAAACTAACATAAACAGAAGAAACACCAGGCATCTGAAGAGAGCTTATAAATGTACGACTGCAAAAGCAGATGGATACAGGAAGACAGGCCATCATTTCCAGTCCATTGAGACGGTGGGAGAGGGACAGAGAAAGGCCTGTTGTTCAATGCACTCAAAAAGCGGTTTCTGCTCTGTGTTTACATAGCTGCACTAAGTAAGACATACCTCTTTCAAGTCATCACACAATGTTTATGATTCACAAGACATTGATGAAGGCTGTGTATCTCAACAGATGTGAAGATGTATAACCTTCACAGCCCTAATGTGCACTGATAATGTTCCTAACACAGGAAGTGCACTTTATTCAAGATGAGAAATTACCTAAATCCATGCAGAAATGAATCATAAATGAGTCTAAATGAAGAGAAAGAGGTTTAGCGTCAACTTGGTAACACAAAAACTCCCTGTGGAACACTTTCTGGCTGTCTAGACCTTCATACATTTCTGCCAGAAGAATCCTGTCAGACCTACTAAAGAAGCAAAGCTCTGAGATGGGGGCTGATGTCCTATGATGCAGAGATAACTGAAGTCAGAAAAGGCAGAAAGACCCTTTAACAACATGGGTAATTGGCTTCCTGTAGTGAATGCACAGCATTAACAGACACAAAAAATATATATTTTTACAAATCTGAAATGTGCCCTCACTTTAGAAACACTATGCCTGCTACAGTGTTCTGTGAATTAGTAACTATAATCCAAGTCCCATCACAATTATATACAGCAATTACCAGCCTTGGGAAGTCTGCTAATGTTAACATACATCACTGCCCTTGTAGGACATTATTAACTTACGGAGAGCAAAAGGAAACAGCTGCCTACCATCTTAGAGCTGTAATTTCTGTAAATAGCATTACACTGCCAGCAATAGCAGCAGTGAAATGCTACATTTACTGCCAGCAATAGCAGTGTTATGCTACATGCACTGCCAGCTAGAGCAGCAGTGAAAGGCAAAAAAAAAAAAAAAAAAAAAAAAAAAAAGCAGTGCCAGCAAAAGTGGCAGTGCAATGCTATGTACACTGCCAGCTGCAGTAAAATGCTATATACACTGCCAGCAACAGCGGCAGTGTAATGCTACATACACTGCCAGCAACAGCGGCAGTGTAATGCTACATACACTGCCAGCAGCAGTGAAATGCTACTTGCACTGCCAGCAACAGCTGCAGTGTAATGTTACATACACTGCCAGCAACAGCAGCAATGTATTGCTACATACACTGCCAGCAACAGCAGCTGTGTAATGTTACATACACTGCCAGCAACAGCAGCAGTGTAATGCTACATACTCTGCCAGCAACAGCGGCAGTGTAATGCTACATACACTGCCAGCAACAGCGGCAGTATAATGCTACATACACTGCCACCAATAGCGGCAGTGTAATGCTACATACACTGCCAGCAATAGTGCCAGTGTAATGCTACATACACTGCCAGCAATAGCGGCAGTGTAATGTTGTGTACAGTGCAGAATGCCAGCTGTAGCAGCAGTGAAAGGCTACATACACTACCAGCAAAACTGTAATACTACATACACTGCCAGCAACAGCAGTGTAATGTTATATACATTGCCAACAGCAGTACAATGCTACATACACTGCCAACTGCAGTGCAATGCTACATACACTGCCAACTGCAGTGCAATGCTACATACACTGCCAACTGCAGTGCAATGCTACATACACTGCCAACTGCAGTGCAATGCTACATGCACTTCTGTTGTTTGCAGTGTATGTAGCATTACTCTGCTGCTGCCAAAGTACATAACGTTGCACTGCTGCTGTTACTGACAGTGCAAATAACATTTTAGTGCTGTTGCTGGCAATGTATGTAGCATTACAGTGCTGTTGGCAGTGTATGTAGCATTGCTGTGCTGTTGTTGGTATTGTATGTAGCATTACAGTGTTGTTGGCTGTGTATGTAGCACTGCACTGCTGTTGCTGGTATTGTATGTAGCATTACAGTGTTGTTGGCAGTGTATGTAGTGTTACAGTGCTGTTGTTGGTATTGTATGTAGCATTACAGTGTTGTTGGCAGTGTATGTAGCACTGCACTGCTGTTGTTGGTATTGTACATAGCATTACAGTGTTGTTGGCAGTGTATGTAGTGTTACAGTGCTGTTGTTGGCAGTGTATGTAGCACTGCACTGCTGTTGTTGGCCATGTAGTGCTACACACACTGCCAGCAACTGTTGGCAAAAAAGTTCTATGTCCTTGATCTTTTGCGCAAGAGTTGCACATCCAAGGAAGACAGAAGGGAAGGTTTTCCCAAGGTCTGAACACTCCAGGAAATCGATAAGAATGCCAGCCCTGTAATTAAATGTGATGTCAGCTGTGAAACCACCTTAGTGAAAAAGCTTTGGATTTTTTATACAAAGATTCTCTAGTTTGTAACAAAAACTTAGGCTTCTTAAACCATAAAGGCTGTATCTTTGAAATGCCCAGACTAGGAAACACTAAGTAAAATATGCATTGCCAATAAACGTGAGCAAATCCTGCATGTTATACCTCAGGCGCTAAGGCATACAATCACAAATTTATGGTCCAAAGCTGAACGCAAGAAAACCCTAGAGGAATGCATCTGTCACACAATGTGCTCCCGACCCCCATCAATGGAACATTTGCTAAATTATTTTCTTGCTAATTTATTTCAGGTACAGAAATTTTCTGGAATGAGACTTTGCTGTGGAATAATTTTAACTAGAACAATGGGGAATTTATCCTGCAATCAGTGTTATTACTAAGAATTCCAAAAGGAATTAACATTTACTCCGTCTTCTATATTTCTGCTGAGAACTACTACTTTAATTCAACCTGGGATTTTTCTGGACAGTAACACAACTGAAGATATACAGCATTAGATCAAGTAAATGGCTGCATGCCTACATGTCCATTTCTGCAATTTAATAGAAATATTTCACTCTGAGAATGTTATTTAGAAAAACAAAACACAATTTTCCATATGTGGGGGTAGGCAACAAACAATACTAATAGAATCTGCTCATGAGAAAGTAACATGGTTTACGAATTGAGTTTTAGCTCTGTTACTCTGAAAGGCTATGAAATTGCTGTTAGTTTAGGGTGAGACAAGTAAGGCATATCTAGTATTTCCTCTAGCAGCTTTCTGCCTCTTCTTAATAGACTGATATTACTTTACTTAATGAAGCAGGGAAAACAAATCTAAAAAACTGTTTAGTCACTTACATTCTTTAATTCTATTTTCATTCTGTTATAATAAAAATGTTAGTCACAAGACTTCTGTATTACAGCAGTATATACCAGGGCGTGTTTAGGATGTCACATCATTCGGTCAAACTGATGTGCTCCGATTCCCTTAGCTCCTGGATAAGCTGCAAATCTTAATTACCCCAAAGCTTTTCACATTGTTCATATGAATGGTTTTATATCTGTTTCATGCATTCTTGAAAGTAACAACTGTGAACAGCCCAATACCACTTCAAAAAGTGAATACCAAACATGCTCTAACTATTCTGAGACATAACACTCCCTTGCATCACCTTCTAACGCATTCATATTGCTTCCTAATAATTTCATATACAAATATAGCATATTTTAGCATTCTATACAGCTGAACCTTTTCTTTCAAAGTCTCAGGTGAAAAAAAAACTTGGCAAGCTGTCCAACAAACAAACTAAAATGCATTTTGAAAGGTGGTATCTACTTCATTTGTATGCATTCTTAACAAACAAGTAAACAATTTCATTACAGCCATCTCCTTTCCTCTATACATATTAAACATTTAATTTCTCTTTCTTTATATGGATTCCGATGGACACTGTGCATCATTTTATTAATGTCCTCTCTACTGCTTTTCCCTGTCCTAAACTGCAAAGGTGAGGCTTTAAAATAGCATACAACAGTCTAGAGTGGGGGAGGGGTCTCTGCAAACAGGCTGAGAAGCAAAATAACAGTATATTCTTATTTCCTATTGAACTGCGGTGGTGGTGCTGCGGTAGCGTTGTCGCCTCACAGTAAGATGTTGTCCTGTTCGATTCTCAGCTACAGCGTCTTCTGTGTGGAGACATGCGTGAATGGGCGTACCTTCGTTGAAGGTTGTGCATCAGGGCTGGCAACTCGGCACGTAAAAATCTACTGCCAATCATTAGCGGACCGGAGTTCCGCTGTGGCGACCCCTAACCGGGAAAAGCCGAAAGCCACAACAACATTCTTATTTCCTATTGCTTTTGTCTTTTACTGTGTGCATTCCAAAATTCAAACCCTCCTTTCTTATCGCTTTAAACAATCTAATATGGTTTCGTTCTCTTCTATTGCTGTTACCGTTTCCCATCTAGCTGTGTTGTTTTCTGTGTTTTCTACTCCAGAAATACCAGCATTTACAGACACTAAAAAACAGGCTCCCCTTTACAGATTACTGAGGTATATCTACAACTATCACCCAGTACTTACCTGCCTTCATCTAAACAAAACTTATTTACTATAATTTAGAGAATCCTACTGTCCAGTGTTAAACCTATATTACAACGCAGCACACACACTACACAACCCACATACCACACTCCCAGAACCGTTTCTAAATGTTTCAGAATTGTGCAGCTCACTTTTTATACACCACAGTGGCAAATACATTGCTAAAATTCATGTTTTATTTCAAGAAGCCCTGCTACTCATCCAGTAATCTCTTCTCTGGCATGGCCTTTCTGTTGTGAATTCATGCTGCACTGATTCATGTGTCCCTCCAGCTTCCACACATTCTAAAAGTGCGTCCTTCAGCACTCATGTCGTGATTTTTCCTAACAAATAAGTCTACTTTGACCTTGGTACATCTGCCTTGCTCTCACTCATGTGAAAGTGATACACATTTGTCTCTTCTGGTTTTCAAGAGGTCATCTTCCTCAACTAATCTATCATAAAAGTTAGTTAATGGTATTACCAGTTCTTCAAGAATTCTGAAGTGAATTCCAACATGTCAAACCTGCCCTGTTAAAACTCTTTCAGGATCTTTTATCCTCTGAAAGGACTGGGATCTTTTTATATGTCACTGAGATTACAAGTCAAATTGTGTCCATTTCAGACACATATGACATCTCACCTCGAAAAGGGCCCACAACAATACCGGAAAAGTATAGTGTCCCAAAAATCACAGATGCACAGGTGAAAACAGCCTTTTCAAAAGCCAAAAACACAGCATCAATGGGACCAGATGGTGTCCCAGACTGCATCTTGCACGAACTACAGAACAAACTAACCCCCCACCTAAACACGCTGTTCAACCTCAGCCTCTCCACAGGCTACGTGCCCATAGAATGGTGCACAGCAATTGTTATTCCTCTCCACAAAGGAGGGGCCACAACTGACCCTGGTAACTATCGCCCCATAAGCCTGACTAGCTTGGTCTGCAAGGCTATGGAGCGCATCATCATGGAACTCATTAACAAAGACATTGGGAACCTCCAAACACTTGACCGAACCCAGTTCGGCTTTGTTAAGGGCAGATCACGCCTACTAAACCTGGTTGACTTCTTCGAGACAGTCACCAAGGCCATAGACGAGGGAAAGGTGGTTCACACAGCCTACCTTGACCTCACCAAGGCTTTCAACACCATTTCCCACTCGGGTATTACAGAAAAACTCACCAGCTTGAACATAAACCCCTACATCACGAGATGGGTTGCCAACTGGCTTACAGATAGAACTCACACGGTAAGAATAGCGGGCTCCAGGTCCGACTCTAAACCAGTCACAAGTGGTGTCCCGCAAGGCTTGGTCCTGGGACCCCTACTGTTCAGCATATACTTCTCAGAAGTACAGGCAAACACAGGAGGACTATGGCTAACCAAGTTCGCCGTTGACTGCAAACTGGGAGCCATAAGTGACTCTCTGGCTGACACGGACATCCTCCAAAAGGGCCTTACTGAGATGGACACCCGGTGTCAAAGTCATGACCTCAAGCTAAATGCCAAAAAATGCATAGTCATCCCATTTGGGAAAAACAAAACACCCACAAATTACCACATAGGTGGCAGCCCTCTTCATACAGAAGAGGGTAATAAGAGATCTGGGGACCCAGGTAGATGGTAATCTCTCCTTTGACAATCATATTGCCAAAGTAGTTAGGAAATCCTTCTATGTGGCCCATCTAATTATTAAAGGGTTTGCATCTAGAAATAAAGAGGTTATAGTGCCCCTCTACTCATCACTCATTAGACCCATCATACAGTACAATGCCCCATTTGGGATGTACCTCACAAGACACTTCCAACAGCTGGAAAGACCACAAAAGTACCTCACCAAGAGGATTACTGGTCTCAAACATATGTCCTACGCAGCCTGACTGAAAAAATTCAGGCTGTACTCAGTGGCATATTGCTTACTCAGAGGTGACCTCTGCCTGACTTACAAAGCCATGTCCAACTCAGAATTGATGGACATGCTCCACGTAAAGAAATCCAAGTCACTGCAAGCCATGTGCTCTAGTGAGCTAAACCTTGCCACAACAATAAATAGAACATGCTGAAGGGATAGATTCCTGTCACAGAGACTCCCCATGCTTTGGAACAAAATTCCAAATTATATCAGGCAGAGCACCTCACTAACTCTCTTCAAGAGAAACCTTGACGAGTGGATGGGTAACAGAAAATACACCCCTGGGATCACTTCATCGGCTCTGCTTGACAGAGGATCAGTTAATAATCAATGGGGTGGCAAAAGCCGACACACTCTGGCTAGGCTTATAAATGCCCTCGGGCAAATAGCCTAGTACCTACCTATGAACCTATAAACTGTAGCAGAAACTTGCATAATCACAATAATGAATCTAATTAACAGCATAGCAATTAGTAAGAATCAAGAAAAATGTATGAAATAAACATATGTTGAAGTAAGCCATCTCACATGTTAATGATTTAGCCTCAAATGCTGACTGCATGAATGAACTAAAATTATTTTATAAGGCAACAGCTATAATAAAGCGTAGTATGTAGAACTTTCTGGTACTCACTGAATCAGTTAATGTATAGCTGCCAATCTGCAATCAGCTGACTCATGGTTTCCTTACAAGGAATTTCTCAGTGGATAGTACTTTTCTTGATTTTCAGTTATCATACTTGGATCATAAGACGCGAGTAGGCTAACGGCCTTAGAGCCTTTTTAAGCCTAGCAATTAATGCCACAAATTTCCCATTTATCAATGCCCCATGGCCTAGAATGGTTTCACTATATGCCTATGTCTTAGGGCATGTACAAGCTTTCCCTGTCCATAAAGGACACAGACGACAAGCCTGTGGTGAATTCGCAAACTGCCTTCCTTTGGTCCAAATTGCTTTTGAATATGCTTAGGGAACAGCTCTGCTTCACATGAATATGAAGTCTGTTTCAGAGAAGGGGTAATCTCAACGGTACATACCTGCCCCTCCCATATCTTGTGTTCATGTCATAGACAATGTTTAGATCCTTAAATAGGATAATATTAGTGCTGTTTGTCTTGAAAATGTGTAGCAGATCCATCAGGGCTGGATCTAAGAATGCCATGTAGATTAGGCATAGATTGCCCCTCATCAGTCTGTAGTAGACAAAATACAGGGACAGGGCTTTAAGGCAGCCCACATAGAACATATTGTTTACACCCTATACTCTTTTAGTGAGGAACATCTCTGGCCACACCAGCTGTTGCAAGTGCCTCATCAGGTACATGCCAAAGGGTGCAGCAATGTATTTGATTATTGGTCTAATGAAGGTTGACTTTAGTGGGACTATGATCTCCTTAGATCAGGATGCCATGCCCTCACTTATAAGTTGTGCCACATAGGCGGATTTTCTCACCACCATGGACACATGGTGAACAAAGTTTAGGTTACTGTCAACCTGAGTTCCAAAGTCCCTTATCCCTGGGTCTACTCTTATAGGAGTGTTATCGTGTGGTCATCTGCAGTGGTTGTGATCTTCCCAAAGGTATAATTATGCATTGTTTGCATGGAGTTTTAGGTCATGGCTCTGGCACCAGTTTTTTTGTCTGTTCCAGACCCTCTTGGAGGGTAGCTATAACTTTTCGGAATTCAGTGTCTACACATCAGCTTGCAGTCATCGCCAAATTGTCAGCTAAAGGACCACTACATTAGCCTTAACTTCGGAGAAGTATATTCCAAAAAGGAGTGTCTTGTTGGATACCACTAGTAACAGGCCTCTTGGTAGAGGTGGATTCCCTTATCCTAACTTCAGGTGTCGTACCCATGAGCCATTTTGCTATCCAACAGGTGAGATAGGAAATTATGACTAAATTTGTGTCTGACTATAATACATGAGTGAGGTGTTGTGTCAAATACCTTTGCCAGGTTGAGGTAAGTATTGTGCTCCATTTTGTCCTCATCTATGGCTCTAATGACCTTCTTGGAGAAGTCTGACAGCTTTTGCAGGCATGACCTTCCCTTGACAAAACCAAAATGGGATGGGTCCAATGTCTGAAGATCTCCTATCTCTTTATCAGGTTCACAATAATTCTTTCCATGGCCTTACATATAAGACTAGTCAGACTTATGGGTCCATAATTCCCTGGGTCTGTTGATGGTATCCCTTTGTATAGAGGGATGACTGCTGCAGTTCTCCATTCCTTAGGGATGAAGCCTGTCTGGAGGCTGTGGTTGAACAGAGATTCCAGTTGGCCTGACAGATCATGTTTCAAGCTATTTAGGAGGCATCCTGGGATATTATCAGGACTCACTGATGCAGTGTTTTTAGCTTTGGTGAGTGTAGTGAGGACCTGTTGTTTTGTGACAGTTAGGGAGAAGTGGTAGGATTTTCTGAGGGGGGGGGGGTACCTGCAGGTGATAGGGGGTGAAACTGGAGCTAAATTTATCAGCCAGCAAATTTGCTATATGTTTCAGTTTGCTGTAAGGAATTCCATTTATTAGTTTGGCAGACTGTTAACTGCAGTGGTGGTGCTGCGGTAGTGTTGTCACCTCACAGTAAGACGTTGTCCTGTTTGATTCTCAGCTAAAGCATCTTCTGTGTGGAGACATGCGTGAATGGGCGTACCTTCGTTGAAGGTTGTGCGTCAGAGGTGGCAACTCGGCACGTAAAAATCTACTGTTAATCATTAGCGGACCGGAGTTCCGCTGTGGCAACCCCTAACCGGGAAAAGCCGAAAGACACAACAAGTTCGGCAGACTGTTGGGTGTTCCTCTTAAAGTTGCATACATAACTGAAAAATGCCTTATGATTATACTTAGCCTGGGAGGCTATTTTTGCCACAAAACTGGTAGACTTGATTAGTGCCCTGAGTTGCTTGTTGAGACTAATGAGGGATATTTTTTTATCAGTTTGGCATAGTCCTTCCTATCTTAGGACATCATTTTTTTCCTTCTTTTGTTGTTCAAACTCTTTACAGTGGAGGTCCACCAAGGAGGCTTGCTTTTGGAGTTAGTCCTAAGTTTATTTTGGTTTGGTACTGCCATTTCTATACAATTATTTACATACTTGTAAAGGGTTTCTGTAAACACTTCCGCATAGGCCACAGTGTTCTCTGGATTTGGGGGGCTTGGAATTCAGCAATACCATTGTTTAATAGGAGATATTCAGAATAGAAAAGTTCTTAAAGGTTCTGGGGTTTGCTGGGAGTACCAGATCCAGGATATTTTCACCTCTAGTAGGCTAGCTGTTCCACATTGTTTGCATCAAAAAAATCCATGAATCTTTGAGTCTGCATGTTAGTGGTTGTGTATGTATCCCACATTATGGCAGGATAGTTGAAACCACCCATGAATACAGTGTTGGGCTCGATGGTAAGTGACTCCAGTACATTCAAGTTTGTAGGAAGGTTATCCTGCATCATAAACGGGGACCTACAGGCTAGCAAAGATATGGTATGGGGCTTTACCTAAGGATAGGTGGACATGGGGTAGCTCAAGCATGTAATATTGGTTGACAAACCTTGAGGTGTGCTTACTTTTTATGTAGCTTGATAACCTCCACCTCATGTCTGTTCTTGTACTGTAGCCTTCCACAGCTTTAGACCATGTGTCGGTAACTGCACACATGTCAACACTCTCCAGGGTGAAGAGGGTTTCCAGGGAGTGAACTTTCTTATTAAGGCCCTTATTGAGCACTGAGCAGTACGACCTTCAGTTTATCTTGAGTAGAATTTAGTAAGTTGGAAGTTTATCAGATTGGCAATGCTTAAAAAAGGCATTATGGGGTGGATACTGTTTTAGCCAATATCCAAAAGCCTAGGGGGGACAGGTGCAGACCATCCCTGGCAAAACAACATGATCTATTATTCGTGTCCTCCCTAGATGACAAATACTGGACACACTTAGAATGACGCCAGTAACCAAGCCAATTGTTAATCAATCATCTTCTGTTCATATTGTAGTGCCATCCTTGGAAAAGGTAGAATGCTGCTCAGTGCCCTGCACATACCTGCCTGGGACACAATCTGAAAGTTCTGTCTTGTTTCTCCTCATTTAGGACTAAGAGTTCTTGATCATTTTCAAACATGGTGGAACCAGCAAGCAAATAACACTATTATAATATAAATATACATTTTTTTAATTTACTTTATTTTATTTTATATTTGTTGACTGGGATATTCCGACTGGATACTTGTCCATTTTCAGCAGAGGCCCGGGGAGAAAAGCTCCAAGGTGCAAACAATAATAAATTTCATACAACTTAAAACTTATTATTGTCCCAAGAAACAGTCTTGCTGGGTGATTTCAATATTGACTGGCAAGACTGTTCCACTCTGAACCCATCATCTCACATTAACCTTCATGGATTTACACAACTTATCACATCCCCTACAAGAATTGACAAAACTACCAAATGCCAGTCTATCCATGACTGGATTTTAGTCAACAATCCCTCACTAGCATCTCAGGCAGGTTGTCTTCCAAATGGCCTAAGTGACCACTTGCCAACTTTTCTCATGCGCACCCGCACCTTCTAAACTAACCACACCTCTTACCGTACAATCAGAAACAAAAAATCCTTCACTCCACAAAAGTTCATCTCAGCCCTAAAAAGCTGTAAATGGGAATCTCTCAAACAGCTACCCCTAGATGAAGCAGCCAACTCATTTAATAACATTTTTTTTTTTAGAGATTCTAGATTGCTATGGTCCCTCCAGAACGTACAGTTGTGTACACTTACCATAAATGTAGATGTTCGAGTGTATTCACTGTTGCAGTCATTACATTTGGGTAATCTGCTGGCAGGTTGCCTCAGTCAGCCTGTATTCCAAAGTCTTGGGTCCTGCGTCAGTTGCTGTCTTCTCTTCCATGACGTCAGGTCGTCAGGGGTATAAAACATGCAGCCAACACCATTTTCTTTAGTTTTTCTTGCCCCCGATGTCAGGTGCCTCCAAAAAGGTAGCAATATTATAAATATTTATATATATATACATATATATATATATATATATATATATATATATATATATACATGCATCAAAATAAACTTTACCTTCATCTACAAGCAAATACACCACATAGGTTGTAGAAGATAGAGAAGGAAAGATAAATTGTAGAATGACAGGATGGCGGGAGGGTAACCTGGACTGCAACAGTGAATACACTCGAACATCTACATTTATGGTAAGTGTACACAACTGTACTATGTTCTTCGTGTTTCACTGTTGCAGTCATTACATTTGGGTAGAATCCCAAAGCTATGGTTGGGAGGCTGGAGCTAAACAGCATTAGGTGAGGCTATAAGGCCCTGCAGCACTGCAGTGGCAAAGCCTGCCCTGGACTTAGAGTAGAGAGGCAAATGGTAATGTTTTGTAAAGGTGAAAACAGAACTCCAAGTAGCAGCCTCTAGAATGTCCTTGGTTGGTACTCCTCTGAGAAAGGCTTCTGAAGTAGCTGCAGCTCTAGTGGAGTGAGACCTAATGCCTTTGGGCACAGGTTTGCCATGGTGTAAATAGCAGAAATGGATGCAATGGCTTATCCACTTTGAAATTGTCTGCTTTGAAATAGCCTTTCCTTCTGATCCTGCAGCATATGATACTAGTAATCGCTCAGCCTTTCTTAGAGCTTTAGTCCTGCTCAAGTAGAATCTTGGCTGTCTGTGTACGTCCAAGGAATGCAGAATTTTCTCCCCTTTGTTCTGTGGATTTGGATAAAAAGTTGGCAGATGAATTGTTTGGTTAAGAGCCACACTGGAAACGACCTTAGGTATAAAAGTAGGATTTGTCCTCAGAGATACCTTGTCTGGGTAAAATATGATAAAAGGCTCTACAGCCATGAGGGCCTGTAGCTCTGAAACTCTTCTTGCTGAAGTAATTGCTAGTAGAGGAGCTGTCTTCCATGATAAGAACTTTATATCAGCGGTAGCAGCTGGTTCAAATGGAGGCAGGGTGAGCTTTTCCAGCACATAGTTGAGGTCCCATGCTGGTAATGGTGAATTTCTAGGATGCCTTAAATTTCCGGCTCCTCTTAGATACTGCTTTAGTAAAGGATGAGAAAAGATTGGTGGCTCTGTATTGTAATGAGCCGAAATGGCAGAGGCATGGATTTTGATTGATGAGAAAGATAGGCCTTTGTCAAGCATCTCAGTTAAGTATTGTAATATCTGAGGAATATGTGGTTCTGCTGTATCAGTTCCTTGTGCTTGATTCCAAGCACAGAATCTCTTCCATTTGTCAGCATAAGATTTTCTAGTACTAGGCCTTCTGGCTTCCAAATTAACATCCATCACAGCTTTACTGAGAGGTGTTGTTTGTATGATTACAGGATTAGCCATGCTGCCAGGTTCAGAATCTGTAGTTGATTGTGCAGGATCTGACTGTTTTGCTGGGACAGTAGTTGTGGTTTTTGAGGCAAGGTCCAAGCTGGGTATTGAGACAAGTTCCTTAGGATTGGGTACCAGTACTGGCGGGGCCAGTCCGGGGCAATTAATATCATCTTTGGCTTCTCTTGTCTGACTTTTAAGAGGACCTTGGGTAGAAGAGGCAGAGGAGGAAAGGCGTAAACTGATAGGTTTTTCCAACTGAAGGATAGGGCGTCCACTGTCCATGCTTGTCTGCGATAAGTCCTTGTGCAGAATCTTTTCAGTTGATAATTTTGGGGGGAGGCAAATAGATCTATGTCTGGGATCCCCCATTTCTCTGTTATCATGCTGAAGACTTGTGGATTTAGTTTCCACTCGTGAGGATTCATAAGTTTTCTGCTTAAATCGTCTGCCAGTGTTTTGTTTTCCTGGCAGGAATTGAGCTTGAAGATGTATTTGGTAGGTCAAAGCTGTGTCCCACAGTGCCATGGCTAATCTGCAAAGGGGGTATGAGTGTGTGCCCCCTTGCTTGTTTATATACCACATGACTGTGGTGTTGTCCGTCTTTATCCGTAGTTGTCCTGGATGAAGTAAGTCCTTGAAGGCTGTTAGGGCATTTTGAACAGCTAGCATCTCTTTCTGGTTGATATGTAGATGCATTTGATTTGGTGCCCATATGCCCTGAATGCATCTTCCTGCCATGTGGGCCCCCCAGGCATAATCTGATGCATCTGTTGTTAAGGTTCAGCTGGCAGGGGGTAGAGTGAAGGGTCATCCCATGTTTTGGTGACAGGCCTTTGCCCACCATAGAAACTCCTGTTGTAGGCAGGGAATGAGAGGAATCGTTGTTTCCAAACTGTGTGAATGTTGACTCCATAAACTTTTTAGGTACCATTGAAGTTTCCTCATATGCAGTCTTGCATATGGAATTAGTAGGATGCAGGATGCCATGAAGCCCAGAGCCTGCAGAATTTGCCTTGCAGAGGACTGAGTTTTTGTTGCCATCAGTTTGAAGTAAGTAGTCAGTTGCCTTTGTTTGACTGGCATGAGGTAAGCCATCTGGGCAGTTATATTCAAGCGTGCACCCAGGAATGTTATCTTTTGAGAGGGTACCAATTGTGATTTCTTTTCATTTATTGTGTACCCTAGGCATGTTAGAAGCCTTTTCACAAACGCCAGGTGTCGTAGAAGAGTGTCCTTGTTCTCTGCTTGAATGAGACACTCGTCCATGTAAGGATATATATGAATACTTCTTTGTCTGCACAATGCAATTACTGGTGCCAGGCACTTTGTAAAGACCCTGGGTGCAGTAGATAAGCCAAAGGGCAGTGCAGAGAATTGGTAATGCATTAAGCCAGCCTTGAATCTGAGGTATCTTCTGCATGATTGTCTTATTGGGACATGCAGGTATGCCTCTTTTAGGTCTAAAGTCACCAGCCAAGCATTCTTGCCCAGCATGGGCAGAAGTTGCTGCAGGGTGAGCATTTTGAATTTTGGAATGTCCAGGTATGCGTTCAAAATCGATAAATCCAGTACTGGCCGCCAGGCCTTGTCCTTTCTGGGTACCAAGAACAGTCGAGTAAAAACCTTGTCCTTTTTCCTGTTCTGGTACTGTCTGAATGGCCCCCATATCCATGAGGGACGTAACCTGTTTCTGTGCCTCTGCCCATTGGTTTTTTGGCAGATCTGGCCAACCCTTTGTCATTGGCAGAGTGTGGAAATAGAATCTGTATCCCTGTGATAGGATGTTTAGTACCCACTTGTCCTGGGTTATTAACTGCCAATTTTGAGCAAAAAGTGCTAATTTTCCCCCTATGGGTGCTGCCAAAAGATAAGTGTTTGGTGTAGCAGAGGGAAGTCACTGGGACTGCTTTCTGTAGGTTTGCGCTTTATCTCCTCCAGATTTGGAGGTGGGTGCGCCCCATTGTTTTGACCTGTATGAGTCTTGAGCCTGGTAGCTGGTACCCTTAGGGCATCTGGATTTGCCCCTTTGAGCTCTGTCTGACACAGGAAAGGACCAATTTTTTTGTAGGCCAGTGTCTACTGAATCTTGGTGGCTGCACTTGCAAGAAATCTTTAACAGTTTGCAGTTTACTTAGCTTTATCTTCCATTTTCTTTAAAACCTCTTCTGCCTTAATACCAAACAGAGAATCATGCTGTAAAGGTGCATCTAGCAATTTAGCTTTAACATGATCAGGCAAATTTTGTTCCTTTAACCAGGCATGCCACCTAATCACAGATCCAGTAACTGCGGCCAGTATGCTTTCCAACTTGTTCAGCTGCATGCAATAATTCCTGCAGTTCTTTATTTTCTGCACATTCTGAAATCAACATCATTTTCTGTTTCAGCAATCCCATTACATGTTGTTGGTACTTCAGCATATGAAATTGACAATTTAAGGCCCTGACTGCCAAGGTTGCAGATGTATTAACCTTTTTTCCCCATCTGTCCAGTGCCCTAGAATCTCTGTCAGAGGGGGTAGGGTTTTTTGCTGTTGAGGCCTTAACTCCCTTTGGACCCTGTGAAATAGTTTCAGGATCAGCAGCAGGGTTTCTAAATAAAAATTTATGTGAGTCGGGAACTCTGTAATATCTGTCAGGCTTACTGGGAGCCAGGGATAAGGAGTCAGGGGTCACGCTTGACTCCGAAAACACATCATCCACAATGTCTAAAACAGGGGGAATGGCTAAAGGCTTGTGCTGAGGGAGAAGAAGGAAATCCCTGAGCCTCTTTTTTGATTCTGAGAAGTCTTGACTCTCCCAGTGAAAATGCTCCCTCCAAGTATGCAAGGTTTCCCCAAATGAATAATCCTCAGGAGGAGATGCAGATGGAATAGACTCCTCTGCATCAGAATCCTCATAGGGAGGTATAGATAATTCCGGATCAGAAAAGGAATCAGAAGAAATAGAAACCTGATCTGAAGATTCATAATCAGTGTCTTGCTTAGGCCTCTGGAGGTGGATGGGTACCACTGATCAAGATAATAAGGTCTTCAGCCATTTTGATCATCTGTTTTTTAGGCATAGAGGCCTGTGCACATGGCTCATGCGTTGGTTTTTTAGGTTTAGAAGTTGCTTTTGCCTTTGGTTTTGCAGCTGTCGTCGGTTTGATGTACAAATGTTGAGGTCTGAATACACCCTCAGAAGCCAGTGCCTGCTCAGCGGCTCCGGACCCATCCGAGGGAGATACATCCGTCGGTCCAATACCTTGAGTATCTTGCGGCATGCCTGACTCCACATGGGTGTCAGTAGAGGCCTGCGACTCGAAGGCAGCGGGTATCAGGGGCTGCGAAAGCGCCTCACTGAGTACTGGCGAACTGGCGACTGGCTTAAGAGAAGCTTCGTCATCGGTTTTGGATCTCAACCGCCTTTCTTTGTCCTTTTCTTTGTGTTTTTTGTGTACTCCGGTAGTCGGATTGCTATCCAACGACATTTCTGGGTAGTTAAATCTGTTTCCAAAATACTTTGATGCAAAAATATACCGAAGCTTAATAGTGCGTTGGTTAAATCTAGCACAAAACCGACAACCAGGCACATTGTGATCAGAGCCTGGGCAAGGAATACAGTATAAATGGAAATCCTTATGAGGTATTTGCTTCCCACAAGTAATACAATTATTAACTTTTTCTTACATCGGTTAAAAGCAAAAAAACGAAGTTTCCCCAATGGGGTACTTAGCTTTAGTGAAGACTTCGGTTCTGAAACTCAAACTTGAATATTTCAGTAGTCGGCCGACCGGCACTTGCGAACTGCTTCTGCTTCGGGCACCCCGTGGCAAGAAAGACTGAGAAAATGGCGTTGGCTGCTTGTTTTATATCCCTTATGACCTGACGTCAGGGAAGGGGTGACAGCAGCCGACGCAGGACCCAAGTCTTTGGAATTCAGGCCGACTGAGGGCAACCTGCCAGCAGATTACCCAAATGTAATGACTGCAACAGTGAAACACGAAGAACATCCATTAGAGTTAGAGCCAATTACGCACACTGGTTGAGCAAGGAATGCCATTCCCTTCTCAAAACTAGGGATAAAGCCTGGAAACAATACCACAAACACAAAACCCAATCCATAAAACTAACATTTCCAGAGCTACATAAAGTAAAAAAAAACTCATTAAACAGGACAAAATCAATTATTACCACAATATTCAAGAAAAATACCATAATAATCCACAAAACTTCTGGGCTTCAGTTAATCACATACTATCTCCAGGCAAAACGTCCACACCCAGTCAAACCTCTACCACTAACCCTGAAAAAATAGCAACACAATTTAATACTTATTTTACAGAAACAATACTAGCCCTAGCCAATACAAACAGCAACTCCAATAGCCATGCCCCGATAACTCCCCATCTCAGTTATCCCTCTCAAAACAACCTCAGTGCATTTACACTACAACCAGTAAATACTGTAAAAAAACTACTGCTCAAACTAAAACCAAATACCTTAGCCGCAGACAAGCTACTAGCCAAATTTCTGAAAGTAACTGCTGATGGAATAGCTTACCCAGTAGCAATACTCATAAACAGATCTATGTCAGACTGCATAGTACCTGCTACATGGAAAAAATTCCATATAATACCCCTTCACAAAGGAGGCAACTCAACCAATTTTAGCAATTACCACCAATCGATCACCCCTATCCAAAATCCTAGAGAGGGTGGTCCATACTGAACTCATGAACTACTTTAACACCCACAATCTATTATCAATCACACAACATGGATTTTGCCCCCATCATAGTACAACTATAGCCCTCATGTCCTTTACTAATACAGTCAAACAACTTCGAAATTCAGGGCAATTTGTATCCACCATATTTCTAGACCTGTCCAAAGAATTCAATATGGTAAACCACAACAAACTGATTAAAGTCCTCTCCTCCCTAAACCTTAGTGCTTCCACTGGTACCTGGTTCCAGAACTACCTATCAGACCGACAACAGGCTGTACCTGTGGCAACATCACCTGTCCACTTTCCTCCCAATCTCCCTAGGTGTTCTACAAGGCTCAATCTTAGGACCACCCTGTCCACTCTGCTCCCAGTCTCCCTAGGTGTCCCACAAGGCTCGATCTTAGGACCACCCTGTCCACTCTCCTCCCAGTCTCCCTAGGTGTCCCACAAGGCTCAATCTTAGGACCACCCTGTCCACTCTCCTCCCAGTCTCCCTAGGCGTCCCACAAGGCTCGATCTTAGGACCACCCTGTCCACTCTCCTCCCAGTCTCCCTAGGTGTCCCACAAGGCTCGATCTTAGGACCACCCTGTCCACTCTCCTCCCAGTCTCCCTAGGTGTCCCACAAGGCTCAGTCTTAGGACCACTATTGTTCTCCCTCTTTACCAGCCAATGCCACACCTCCACTCACCAAACATCTGTGATACAATACGCAGATGACTCTACCCTCATATGCCCTGCCCCCACCATACAGGACCACCACACCATAACCCAGAACTCATTTCTATCAGTAGAAGCCTGGCTTACCAATTCTCCACTCGCACTAAACCCAAATAAAACCAAACTCCTCCTCTTCTACCCCTCAAGAACACCTACAACACTTCCAGTTTTCACCCTAGAGTCCAAAAAGAAAACTATTATCACCCCTGTGGCACATACCAAACTGCTAGGGGTCGTAGTTGACAGCAATCTAAAATTTGATATCCACATAGCCCGAACTATCAAAAAAGTTCATAAAAAATTAGGCCTCCTTTACAAAAACAAGACATTTTTAACCAGATCTACAAAAGCTGCCATTGCCTGGACACACCTCCTGTCACCCCTACTCTACACCTCTCCTGTACTAACCAACCTACATAAATCAGCCCTTACTAAACTAGACTTATGTTACAATAAAATAGCCAAATTAGCTACAAACTCACCCTACAAAACACACCATTTCACAGCCCTTAGACAACTAAACTGGCTAGAACTTCCTCACCTCCTCCAATACAAGCCACTAACCTTCACCCATAAAATACTCCATGAACCAGACAAAACCCCAGCCCTTCAATATCTCATACAACCATACACCACCACTAGAACACTCTGTTCCAGTGACAAACTCCTGGTTAAATCCACCAAAGTTAACACCTCAGCTGGAGAATCCTTATTCTCTAACATCATTCCTAAAATACGGAATAACCTACCCACTTCCATCACCTCCATCTGCACCATAGTACAACCTAAAATACGGAATAACCTACCCACTTCCATCACTTCCATCTGCACCATAGTACAACCTAAAATACGGAATAACCTACCCACTTCCATCACTGCCATCTGCACCATAGTACAACCTAAAATATGGAATAACCTACCCACTTCCATCACTTCCATCTGCACCACAGTACAACCTAAAATATGGAATAAACTACCCACTTCCATCACTTCCATCTGCACCATAGTACAACCTAAAATACGGAATAACCTACCCACTTCCATCACCTCCATCTGCACCATAGTACAACCTAAAATATGGAATAACCTACCCACTTCCATCACCTCCATCTGCACCATAGTACAACCTAAAACATGGAATAACCTACCCACTTCCATCACCTCCATCTGCACCATAGTACAACCTAAAATACGGAATAACCTACCCACTTCCATCACCTCCATCTGCACCACAGTACAACCTAAAATACGGAATAACCTACCCACTTCCATCACTTCCATCTGCACCATAGTACAACCTAAAATACGGAATAACCTACCCACTTCCATCACTTCCATCTGCACCATAGTACAACCTAAAATACGGAATAAGCTACCCACTTCCATCACCTCCATCTGCACCACAGTACAACCTAAAATACGGAATAACCTACCCACTTCCATCACCTCCATCTGCAGCATAGTACAACCTAAAATACGGAATAACCTACCCACTTCCATCACTTCCATCTGCACCATAGTACAACCTAAAATACGGAATAAGCTACCCACTTCCATCACCTCCATCTGCACCATAGTACAACCTAAAATACGGAATAACCTACCCACTTCCATCACCTCCATCTGCAGCATAGTACAACCTAAAATATGGAATAACCTACCCACTTCCATCTCCATCTGCACCATAGTACAACCTAAAATACGGAATAACCTACCCACTTCCATCACTGCCATCTGCACCATAGTACAACCTAAAATATGGAATAACCTACCCACTTCCATCACCTCCATCTGCACCATAGTACAACCTAAAATATGGAATAACCTACCCACTTCCATCACCTCCATCTGCACCATAGTACAACCTAAAACATGTAATAACCTACCCACTTCCATCACCTCCATCTGCACCATAGTACAACCTAAAATACGGAATAACCTACCCACTTCCGTCACCTCCATCTGCACCACAGTACAACCTAAAATACGGAATAACCTACCCACTTCCATCACTTCCATCTGCACCATAGTACAACCTAAAATATGGAATAACCTACCCACTTCCATCACTTCCATCTGCACCATAGTACAACCTAAAATACGGAATAACCTACCCACTTCCATCACCTCCATCTGCAGCATAGTACAACCTAAAATATGGAATAACCTACCCACTTCCATCACTTCCATCTGCACCATAGTACAACCTAAAATACGGAATAACCTACCCACTTCCATCACTTCCATCTGCACCATAGTACAACCTAAAATACGGAATAACCTACCCACTTCCATCACTTCCATCTGCACCATAGTACAACCTAAAATATGGAATAACCTACCCACTTCCATCACTTCCATCTGCACCATAGTACAACCTAAAATATGGAATAACCTACCCACTTCCATCACTTCCATCTGCACCATAGTACAACCTAAAATATGGAATAACCTACCCACTTCCATCACCTCCATCTGCACCATAGTACAACCTAAAACATGGAATAACCTACCCACTTCCATCACCTCCATCTGCACCATAGTACAACCTAAAATATGGAATAACCTACATTCTTCCATCACTTCCATCTGCACCACAGTACAACCTAAAATACGGAATAACCTACCCACTTCCATCACTTCCATCTGCACCATAGTACAACCTAAAATATGGAATAACCTACCCACTTCCATCACTTCCATCTGCACCATAGTACAACCTAAAATATGGAATAACCTACCCACTTCCATCACTTCCATCTGCACCATAGTACAACCTAAAATATGGAATAACCTACCCACTTCCATCACTTCCATCTGCACCACAGTACAACCTAAAATATGGAATAACCTACCCACTTCCATCACTTCCATCACTTCCATCTGCACCATAGTACAACCTAAAATATGGAATAACCTACCCACTTCCATCACTTCCATCTGCACCATAGTACAACCTAAAATACGGAATAACCTACCCACTTCCATCACTTCCATCTGCACCACAGTACAACCTAAAATATGGAATAACCTACCCACTTCCATCACTTCCATCTGCACCATAGTACAACCTAAAATATGGAATAACCTACCCACTTCCATCACTTCCATCTGCACCATAGTACAACCTAAAATACGGAATAACCTACCCACTTCCATCACTTCCATCTGCACCACAGTACAACCTAAAATATGGAATAACCTACCCACTTCCATCACTTCCATCTGCACCATAGTACAACCTAAAATACGGAATAACCTACCCACTTCCATCACTTCCATCTGCACCATAGTACAACCTAAAATATGGAATAACCTACCCACTTCCATCACTTCCATCTGCACCATAGTACAACCTAAAATATGGAATAACCTACCCACTTCCATCACTTCCATCTGCACCATAGTACAACCTAAAATATGGAATAACCTACCCACTTCCATCACTTCCATCTGCACCATAGTACAACCTAAAATACGGAATAACCTACCCACTTCCATCACTTCCATCTGCACCATAGTACAACCTAAAATACGGAATAACCTACCCACTTCCATCACTTCCATCTGCACCATAGTACAACCTAAAATATGGAATAACCTACCCACTTCCATCACTTCCATCTGCACCATAGTACAACCTAAAATATGGAATAACCTACCCACTTCCATCACTTCCATCTGCACCATAGTACAACCTAAAATACGGAATAACCTACCCACTTCCATCACTTCCATCTGCACCATAGTACAACCTAAAATATGGAATAACCTACCCACTTCCATCACCTCCATCTGCACCATAGTACAACCTAAAATATGGAATAACCTACCCACTTCCATCACTTCCATCTGCACCATAGTACAACCTAAAATACGGAATAACCTACCCACTTCCATCACTTCCATCTGCACCATAGTACAACCTAAAATACGGAATAACCTACCCACTTCCATCACTTCCATCTGCACCATAGTACAACCTAAAATATGGAATAACCTACCCACTTCCATCACTTCCATCTGCACCATAGTACAACCTAAAATACGGAATAACCTACCCACTTCCATCACTTCCATCTGCACCATAGTACAACCTAAAATACGGAATAACCTACCCACTTCCATCACTTCCATCTGCACCATAGTACAACCTAAAATATGGAATAACCTACCCACTTCCATCACTTCCATCTGCACCATAGTACAACCTAAAATATGGAATAACCTACCCACTTCCATCACTTCCATCTGCACCATAGTACAACCTAAAATATGGAATAACCTACCCACTTCCATCACTTCCATCTGCACCATAGTACAACCTAAAATACGGAATAACCTACCCACTTCCATCACTTCCATCTGCACCATAGTACAACCTAAAATATGGAATAACCTACCCACTTCCATCACTTCCATCTGCACCATAGTACAACCTAAAATATGGAATAACCTACCCACTTCCATCACTTCCATCTGCACCATAGTACAACCTAAAATATGGAATAACCTACCCACTTCCATCACTTCCATCTGCACCATAGTACAACCTAAAATATGGAATAACCTACCCACTTCCATCACTTCCATCTGCACCATAGTACAACCTAAAATATGGAATAACCTACCCACTTCCATCACTTCCATCTGCACCATAGTACAACCTAAAATACGGAATAACCTACCCACTTCCATCACTTCCATCTGCACCATAGTACAACCTAAAATATGGAATAACCTACCCACTTCCATCACTTCCATCTGCACCATAGTACAACCTAAAATATGGAATAACCTACCCACTTCCATCACTTCCATCTGCACCATAGTACAACCTAAAATATGGAATAACCTACCCACTTCCATCACTTCCATCTGCACCATAGTACAACCTAAAATATGGAATAACCTACCCACTTCCATCACTTCCATCTGCACCATAGTACAACCTAAAATATGGAATAACCTACCCACTTCCATCACTTCCATCTGCACCATAGTACAACCTAAAATAAGGAATAACCTACCCACTTCCATCACTTCCATCTGCACCATAGTACAACCTAAAATATGGAATAACCTACCCACTTCCATCACTTCCATCTGCACCATAGTACAACCTAAAATATGGAATAACCTACCCACTTCCATCACTTCCATCTGCACCATAGTACAACCTAAAATATGGAATAACCTACCCACTTCCATCACTTCCATCTGCACCATAGTACAACCTAAAATACGGAATAACCTACCCACTTCCATCACTTCCATCTGCACCATAGTACAACCTAAAATATGGAATAACCTACCCACTTCCATCACTTCCATCTGCACCATAGTACAACCTAAAATATGGAATAACCTACCCACTTCCATCACTTCCATCTGCACCATAGTACAACCTAAAATATGGAATAACCTACCCACTTCCATCACTTCCATCTGCACCATAGTACAACCTAAAATATGGAATAACCTACCCACTTCCATCACTTCCATCTGCACCATAGTACAACCTAAAATACGGAATAACCTACCCACTTCCATCACTTCCATCTGCACCATAGTACAACCTAAAATATGGAATAACCTACCCACTTCCATCACTTCCATCTGCACCATAGTACAACCTAAAATATGGAATAACCTACCCACTTCCATCACTTCCATCTGCACCATAGTACAACCTAAAATATGGAATAACCTACCCACTTCCATCACTTCCATCTGCACCATAGTACAACCTAAAATATGGAATAACCTACCCACTTCCATCACTTCCATCTGCACCACAGTACAACCTAAAATATGGAATAACCTACCCACTTCCATCACTTCCATCTGCACCATAGTACAACCTAAAATATGGAATAACCTACCCACTTCCATCACTTCCATCTGCACCATAGTACAACCTAAAATATGGAATAACCTACCCACTTCCATCACTTCCATCTGCACCATAGTACAACCTAAAATATGGAATAACCTACCCACTTCCATCACTTCCATCTGCACCATAGTACAACCTAAAATATGGAATAACCTACCCACTTCCATCACTTCCATCTGCACCATAGTACAACCTAAAATATGGAATAACCTACCCACTTCCATCACTTCCATCTGCACCATAGTACAACCTAAAATATGGAATAACCCCCATCACTCCCATCTGCACCATAGTACAACCTAAAATATGGAATAACCTACCCACTTCCATCACTTCCATCTGCACCATAGTACAACCTAAAATATGGAATAACCTACCCACTTCCATCACTTCCATCTGCACCATAGTACAACCTAAAATATGGAATAACCTACCCACTTCCATCACTTCCATCTGCACCATAGTACAACCTAAAATATGGAATAACCTACCCACTTCCATCACTTCCATCTGCACCATAGTACAACCTAAAATATGGAATAACCTACCCACTTCCATCACTTCCATCTGCACCATAGTACAACCTAAAATAATGGAATAACCTACCCACTTCCATCACTTCCATCTGCACCATAGTACAACCTAAAATATGGAATAACCTACCCACTTCCATCACTTCCATCTGCACCATAGTACAACCTAAAATATGGAATAACCTACCCACTTCCATCACTTCCATCTGCACCATAGTACAACCTAAAATATGGAATAACCTACCCACTTCCATCACTTCCATCTGCACCATAGTACAACCTAAAATATGGAATAACCTACCCACTTCCATCACTTCCATCTGCACCATAGTACAACCTAAAATATGGAATAACCTACCCACTTCCATCACTTCCATCTGCACCATAGTACAACCTAAAATATGGAATAACCTACCCACTTCCATCACTTCCATCTGCACCATAGTACAACCTAAAATATGGAATAACCTACCCACTTCCATCACTTCCATCTGCACCATAGTACAACCTAAAATATGGAATAACCTACCCACTTCCATCACTTCCATCTGCACCATAGTACAACCTAAAATATGGAATAACCTACCCACTTCCATCACTTCCATCTGCACCATAGTACAACCTAAAATATGGAATAACCTACCCACTTCCATCACTTCCATCTGCACCATAGTACAACCTAAAATATGGAATAACCTACCCACTTCCATCACTTCCATCTGCACCATAGTACAACCTAAAATATGGAATAACCTACCCACTTCCATCACTTCCATCTGCACCATAGTACAACCTAAAATATGGAATAACCTACCCACTTCCATCACTTCCATCTGCACCATAGTACAACCTAAAATATGGAATAACCTACCCACTTCCATCACTTCCATCTGCACCATAGTACAACCTAAAATATGGAATAACCTACCCACTTCCATCACTTCCATCTGCACCATAGTACAACCTAAAATACGGAATAACCTACCCACTTCCATCACTTCCATCTGCACCATAGTACAACCTAAAATATGGAATAACCTACCCACTTCCATCACTTCCATCTGCACCATAGTACAACCTAAAATATGGAATAACCTACCCACTTCCATCACCTCCATCTGCACCATAGTACAACCTAAAATACGGAATAACCTACCCACTTCCATCACTTCCATCTGCACCATAGTACAACCTAAAATACGGAATAACCTACCCACTTCCATCACTTCCATCTGCACCATAGTACAACCTAAAATACGGAATAACCTACCCACTTCCATCACTTCCATCTGCACCATAGTACAACCTAAAATATGGAATAACCTACCCACTTCCATCACTTCCATCTGCACCATAGTACAACCTAAAATACGGAATAACCTACCCACTTCCATCACTTCCATCTGCACCATAGTACAACCTAAAATACGGAATAACCTACCCACTTCCATCACTTCCATCTGCACCATAGTACAACCTAAAATATGGAATAACCTACCCACTTCCATCACTTCCATCTGCACCATAGTACAACCTAAAATACGGAATAACCTACCCACTTCCATCACCTCCATCTGCACCATAGTACAACCTAAAATACGGAATAACCTACCCACTTCCATCACTTCCATCTGCACCATAGTACAACCTAAAATACGGAATAACCTACCCACTTCCATCACTTCCATCTGCACCATAGTACAACCTAAAATATGGAATAACCTACCCACTTCCATCACTTCCATCTGCACCATAGTACAACCTAAAATAATGGAATAACCTACCCACTTCCATCACTTCCATCTGCACCACAGTACAACCTAAAATATGGAATAACCTACCCACTTCCATCACTTCCATCTGCACCACAGTACAACCTAAAATATGGAATAACCTACCCACTTCCATCACTTCCATCTGCACCATAGTACAACCTAAAATACGGAATAACCTACCCACTTCCATCACTTCCATCTGCACCATAGTACAACCTAAAATACGGAATAACCTACCCACTTCCATCACTTCCATCTGCACCATAGTACAACCTAAAATACGGAATAACCTACCCACTTCCATCACTTCCATCTGCACCACAGTACAACCTAAAATTTGGAATAACCTACCCACTTCCATCACTTCCATCTGCACCATAGTACAACCTAAAATATGGAATAACCTACCCACTTCCATCACTTCCATCTGCACCATAGTACAACCTAAAATATGGAATAACCTACCCACTTCCATCACTTCCATCTGCACCACAGTACAACCTAAAATATGGAATAACCTACCCACTTCCATCACTTCCATCTGCACCACAGTACAACCTAAAATATGGAATAACCTACCCACTTCCATCACTTCCATCTGCACCATAGTACAACCTAAAATACGGAATAACCTACCCACTTCCATCACTTCCATCTGCACCATAGTACAACCTAAAATATGGAATAACCTACCCACTTCCATCACTTCCATCTGCACCACAGTACAACCTAAAATATGGAATAACCTACCCACTTCCATCACTTCCATCTGCACCATAGTACAACCTAAAATACGGAATAACCTACCCACTTCCATCACTTCCATCTGCACCATAGTACAACCTAAAATATGGAATAACCTACCCACTTCCATCACTTCCATCTGCACCATAGTACAACCTAAAATACGGAATAACCTACCCACTTCCATCACTTCCATCTGCACCACAGTACAACCTAAAATACGGAATAACCTACCCACTTCCATCACTTCCATCTGCACCATAGTACAACCTAAAATACGGAATAACCTACCCACTTCCATCACTTCCATCTGCACCATAGTACAACCTAAAATACGGAATAACCTACCCACTTCCATCACTTCCATCTGCACCATAGTACAACCTAAAATATGGAATAACCTACCCACTTCCATCACTTCCATCTGCACCACAGTACAACCTAAAATACGGAATAACCTACCCACTTCCATCACTTCCATCTGCACCATAGTACAACCTAAAATACGGAATAACCTACCCACTTCCATCACTTCCATCTGCACCATAGTACAACCTAAAATATGGAATAACCTACCCACTTCCATCACTTCCATCTGCACCATAGTACAACCTAAAATATGGAATAACCTACCCACTTCCATCACTTCCATCTGCACCACAGTACAACCTATAATACGGAATAACCTACCCACTTCCATCACTTCCCTTTGCACCAAAGTCCAATTTAAAAACTTCTATCAACTCACCTAGAAAAATCCTGGCTTTGCTCTTGCTACCCACCTGACTAACTCTATATTCTCCACTTTTTACACCCTCTGACTTTCTTTAGAACTACACTTTACAGTACTATCCTATTAGGTCTTCTTCCTTCCCTGTATATACTTTTTACTTCAAATCATTTCAAGTCTTCCTCAAAAATATCATACTGTGCTTTCTGATATATATGCTAGTCTAGTTTGTATGATACCATATACTCTTTGATGTACAAATTTTGTTAAAATTGCTAAGGTGTCATCTCTTTCAGTTATTTATATTTGCAATGTGTACTTTCATTGTTGACCTGTACTCTGTAATTTTCTTGTGGTATAATGTTTGTTTTTCATATTGTTGGAGCTTTTCTCCCCAGGCCTCCGCTGAAAATGTACCTGTGTCCAGTCGGACTTTCCCGGTAAACAAACGTAAAATAAATAAAAGTAAACCAATGTCTTGGGGAATACAAGAACAAAGATCAGTAAATTCAATAGTATGGAAACTGATATGCTCTTCATACAGCCCATCACAGATTATTTCCAGGAAATCCCATGAGTGTCTGAGAATATGGGTTTTCCTGGTAAAAATTGATTTAAGGTTCTATACACAAACCCATCCAAAGGGTAGATTTAGAGCCTTGGGTTGCCACAGTGGGTCCAAGTGGGGGTTTCAGGATATCATTATGCATTTTGGTGACTTCAAAAATGCTTGGGACATGAGGGCTACAGATGGAAAGGAAACCAAGATGCTTGGGACATGAGGGCTACAGATGGAAAGGAAACCAAGTGCTAGGAGTGATGGTACCCGGTGATAAACAAACCGCTAAAGGCAGGTCTATTTTACTATACACAGAGTTAATCTTGTTAACGGACATTGTCTAGCAGTTGATGTAGAGGATTACAGAGCTGATAGCAAGCTGTTTCTTGCAGTCCAGTGGTGCAGGGTTTGATTCCCACAGCGATCACTGTCTGTGTGACTGTCCAAGTCACTTAACCAGACACCACTCCTGGGCTGAGTCTGAAAAAGACCCACGGAGCTCAGTGCTCTACCCTGGAAAACAAATCCAAACAAGCACGACAGTGTATTTCTTAGTCTCCTGCAAAACTTCAAACAATGTAGTCTACTATATTAAAAACTACAGTTCCTCCCACTTTATTAGGCTTCATATTTTTTACTGTGCAATCATTAGATAAAGTTAATAAATTATACCTTTCATCTTAGCAGAGGTTAACCATTCTTATGACTACTGTTACTATTACCACAATATTTATATATCCTTTTTGCATATTTTTTTCAAATACCTGCACCAAAGGATTTGGGTAAAGAATAAAAGCACTTTTTTTATTTATAGTACCAGTAAAACCAGTGATGTTTTCCTTTTTTTTTGTCAAAATTTGTTTTCCACTGGTAAAACAGTTGCAGTTGTTTCTGTTTAAAAGTAACTTGTTTTCCATTGGTGGACATCCTTTGTGAGTGGTAAGTATTTCTTATCCTCAGTAGTCTACTCTTTCATCCTTGTGGCTTTTTTAGGCCTATCAGTCATTGTGATTTTTGAGGACTACTACATCCTTCTACAGCAAAGGGGGTCATCCTCCTCCTGAGTCTGGCCTAGCCCCAAGAAATACGGGCACAAGAAAAATTGTCAAAAGCTTCAAATGCAAATTTGTGTTCATGAACACAACACAATTATGAAAAACATTATACAGACCAAGAAACCTTGGGTTCCAAATCGAAACGATAAATCAGCAAGCGAAGGAGAGTAGCACTGCTGGAACTGAATTCATTCTCAAGTCTTGGTGATACCTTCATGAGACGAACCCTGTTTTTCACAAAATCTCACTAAGGCAACACTGATATAAAGCCTGTATTTTATATAGCATATATCATGGACAGAAGTATGTTAAAATAATGAAAAAGATAGCTGGGTGCACAAAACCCAGGATAAAAAAGTGCCCAATCCTGGTAGGCGCACAGGTGCCAGATATGGAAAAAAATGACACTGGAGAATCCTCAAGACACAGAAAGATTCCTACAATGGGGTTAGGACAGGACCAGGGGGAGGATGGCCTCCCTGTTATAGAAGGATGTAGTAGTCCAGAAAAATAACAAAAACTGATAGGCCAAAAAAGAGCCATAAAGATGATAAGAGTGGACTGTTAGGGATAAGAAAGGAATGATACATTGTTACTATTATGCAAGAAGCCCACGATTTCCAGACAGAAGGTATACAAAAAGATTAAGAGAGAAATTACAGGAAAGGAAAGCACCTGCATGTGAAAAGCTATCAAAAGCTTCAAATGCAACGTTGTATTAAATCATACAACCGATTTACGAAAAACATTACATAGGCCAAGAAACCCTGCGCCATTTGAAAAAAGAAGTGACTGAGGAAGTGTGAAAATATAAAGATATCTAGAGATTTTTGAAAGGTATAAAAAAAGAAAAGTGGACTTGAAAAGGAAGAGAAAGATCTGATATGGTACAATATTTACACAAAGCAGAAAGCCAAATTAATCAATACAAAAAAAAAAAAAAAAACAGCCCAAATATATTTGGAGAGAAATACAAGCAAAGGCATCCAGATACAGAACATTTCATAATACAGAAATAAGACAACAAAGAGGGAGCACAGAACAGAAGATTAGCAAAGTAGAAGTAAAAAAAAAATAGAAACTGAAGTTATGGAATACCTGCAAAGTGAAGGATTTAGTGTAGAAAGTCTAGCACAGGTTATATCACAGATGGAACCAGAGTAAGGAGGAACAGGAGACATCTCAAGAAGAAATATGGACATGGGAAAGAAAAAGAGATTTAATATAGTGCAATATATATGCAAAGGAAAAAGCAAAACTAACCAATACAAAATGAATAGCACCAAAGATATTTGAAGAGAAATAGAGGCAAAGGCATCCGGACATGGAAAACTTTACAATCCAAAAAATAAGAAGACAAAAAGGAATAGTACTAACAGAGAAGTTAAAGAAACAGAAACTGGAGTTATGGATTACCTGTGAAGTGAAGGATTTGGTATAGATAATCTAACTGATAACACCACCACAGGATAGATCAATGTATCCCCAAATTAAGGAGAAACCAATGGAGCGGGAAACATCTGATCAGTTACCATATGAAGATACTTTGGGGTCTTCTACAGGAAACCACGACAAAAGTTCAGTTGGAGTTGCACAGCAAGGGAAGGAACAGAAAACTGTGGAAACTCTTATGCAGTCAATGCTGAGGAGTGATAGGCCACAGAGTCCCCATATGACAGAGCAACAGATGGCTCAGGATGAAATTGAAGAGAATGTGCCAGAGGAAGATGTTCTAGAACTTTCTATAGAATGTCCACAGGAAACGGAAAACAAGGGATGTTACCTCAGCTTAGAATAAAATGATCTAAGAGAAGAGTTGCTTGACTGAATAAAGATAAGCAGCCATATTAAGATCAATAAAAAAACAGACTACAGGAAGTCAATAAAACCCAAAAAGTTAGAAGTTTGATAAAGCAAATGAATGCAGTAATTAGGACTGTTCTTAGAGCGTCATGTGATATAACAAAACTAAATGGGATACATTACTGTGCAGCTAAATTAATAACTGATAAAGTCTTACCAGAAAAATACAGGTCAGTAAGGGAAAGGAAGGGGAGAAATCAAATGCCATCATGGTAGTATGGAATAGAGAAAACTATAAAGCAATTAAGACATGCTGCGGTGGTGCAGCGGTAGCGTTGTTGCCTCACAGCAAGAGGTTCTCCCGTTTGATTCTCGGCTGGAGCACCTTCTGTGTGGAGTCTGGATATCCTCCCCGCAGTAGAGTGGCGTTCAAAAGACATGCATGAATGGGCGTGCCTTCATTGAAGGTTGGGCATCGGGCTGGCACCTCGGCACAGTAAAAATCTACTGCCAATCATTAGCAGACCGGAGTTCTGCTGTGGCGACCCCTAACCGGGAAAAGCCAAAAGAAGAACAACAACATAAAGCAATTAAGACAAGAAGTGTCACTGTTAGAAAAATATAGAAGAGAGAACAGATCAACAAAATTACTCAGAAAGACACACGTGATTAAAGCAATGGGCAGTAGCAGAACAGATCAGAATCTATCATGCACCATTAATAACAGGCTAAAAATCTCAGCACAGTTTGAATAACTTAGAAGATATGCAGATAAATATATAGGAAAAGTACAAAATAAGCAATTTATTAATGCCCCAAAAAAAGTTTTATAGAGAATTGAGAAACAAGGCAAAAGGAAATGAAAAACCACAAGAAAAGAAGAAAAAACGCCACCGAAAAAAGAATAAATAGAAACATTTTTGAGAAATATATGAAGATCCTGTGGAACATAAGGACGTTCACTGGATAGAAGCAGTAAAAGAAAGAATAAGAAGTTGAAATGTGCAGGATATGAAATGGGATGAAGTAGCTGTCAGAGAAATTGAAACAAAGTTAAGAAAAGCTCCTAACTAGAAAACTGCAAACCCAGATGCAGTACCCAACTTTTGGCTAAAAGTAATAACATCTTTATGTGAAGATTTAGCCATGAGTAACAACTATTTATATGCGCACCCCCAACAGACATCAACCTGATTAGCAACAGGAAAAGCAATATTCCTACTTAAGACTGAACCTGCAACCTATCCTAAAAACTATAGGCCAATAACTAGCATTCAGACAACATATAAACAGACAGAATTTACAGTCATTTAGAAGAAAACTCAATCATGGCAAAGGAACAAAAGGGTAACAAAAGAAAGGCATATGGAACAAAGGATAATTTGTTGTTAAATAAAGTCATACTGGAGAACTGCAAAAAGGGGAAGAATCTAAGTTTGGCACAGACAGACTACAAAAAAGCATCTGACAGTATTCCACATTCATGGACAAAACAGTGCTTAAAAATGTATAAGATACACCCTACACTGATCGAGTACATTACAGCAACCATGAAACAATGTCAAACTACTTTGCAGTTAAGCCATGATAAAAGACAAATTATTATCCCCAAGATAACAAAATTCAAAGGGGGATATTCTACGGTGAGTCTTTGTCACCACTGCTCTTTTATCTGGCTCTTAAACCCATTAAACTGTCTACAGATAGTGCAGTTGTGTACACTTACCATAAATGTAGATGTTCGAGTGTATTCACTGTTGCAGTCATAACATTTGGGTTATCCTGCTGGCAGGTTGCCCTCAGTCGGCCTGAACTCCAAAGTCTTGGGTCCTGCATCGGTTGCCGTCGCGTCTTCCCTGACGTCAGGTCATCAGGGGTATAAAAGATGCAGCCGACGCCATTTTATTCAGTTTTTCTTGACCCAGATATCAGGTGCCCCCAAAAGGGTAGACTAAAATTATGAAAATAAAACATACATGCATGAAAAATAAGCTTTACCTTCCTCTATAAGCAAATATACCACCTAGGTTGTATAGATTAGAGAAGTTAAGATAAGTTCCAGAAAAAATAAGGGAGATGGTGGGTGGGTAACCCGGACTGCAACAGTGAATACACTCGAACATCTACATTTATGGTAAGTGTACACAACTGTACTATGTTCTTCGTGTTTCACTGTTGCAGTCATTACATTTGGGTTGAATCCCAAAGCTATGGTTGGGGGGCTGGAGCTAAACAGCATTAGGAGCGGCTAAAAGGCCCTGCAGAACTGAAGTGGCAAAGCCTGCCCTGAATTTAGAGTAAAGAGGCAGATTGTAATGCTTTGTAAAGGTATGCACTGAACTCCAAGTAGTAGCCTCTAAAATTTCTTTGGTTGGTACTCCCCTGAGAAAGGCTGCAGAAGTGGCTGCAGTTCTGGTTGAATGTGGCCTAATGCCCTTAGGCACTGGTTTGCCATGCTGTGAGTAGCAGAAACGAATGCAGTGACCTATCCACTTTGAAAGAGTCTGCTTGGAGATAGCCTTTCCTTGTGATGCTGTGGCATATGCCACTAGTAATTGTTCTGTCTTTCTGAAAACTTTAGTTTTGTCCAAGTAGAATCTAAGTGGTCTGTGTACGTCCAAAGAATGCAGAATGTTCTCCCCCTTGTTCTGTGGATTTGGATAAAAAAGTTGGCAAATGAATTGTTTGGTTAAGGGCTACACTGGATACCATCTTAGGCATAAATGTAGGGTTTGTTCTCAGAGAGACCCTGTCTGGATACAAAATGACAAAGGGTTCCACAGCCATGAGAGCATGTAGCTCTGAAACTCGTCTTGCAGAAGTTATTGCTAGGAGCAGAGCGGTTTTCCAAGATAAGAACTTTATATCCGCAGTAGCAGCTGGCTCAAAAGGAGGTAAGGTGAGTTTTTCCAAGACATAATTGAGGTCCCATGCAGGTATTGGTGTTCTCCTTGGAGGCCTTAAGTTTTTGGCTCCTCTGAGGTACTGCCTTAATAAAGGATGATAAAAGAGTGGTGGCTCTGTATTGTAATGAGCCGAAATGGCAGAGGCATGGATTTTAATTGATGAGAAAGATGGGCCTTTGTCCAGCATCTCAGTTAAGTATTGCAAAATCTGAGGAATATTTGGGACAGCTGTATCAGTTCCTTGAGCTTGGTTCCAAGCGCAAAATCTCTTCCATTTCCCAGCATAGGATTTTCTAATACTAGGCCTTCTGGCTTCTAAAATGACATCCATCACAGCTTTACTGAGAGGTGTGGTTTGTATGGCTACATTATCTGCCATGCTGCCAGGTTTAGGGTCCTGAGTTGGCCGTGCAGAATCTGATTGTTTTGCTGGGACAGTAGATGAGGTATTTGAGGTAAGGTCCAGGCTGGGCATTGGGACAAGTCCCTTAAGATCAGACACCAGTACTGGTGTGGCCAGTCTGGAGCAATCAGAATCATTTTTGGTTTCTCCTGCCGGACCTTTTAGGAGTACCTTGGTGAGGAGAGGCAGTGGAGGAAAGGCATATACTGATAGGTTTGTCCAGTTGAAAGATAAGGCGTCCACTTTCCAAGCTTGTCTGTGATAAGTCCTTGTGCAGAATCTTTTTAGTTGATTGTTTTGAGGGGAGGCAAATAGATCTATGTCCAGGCTTCCCCATTTCCTTGTTATCATGCTGAAGACTTGTGGATCCAGCTGCCATTCTTGGGGATCCATGAGGTTTCTGCTTAGTTCGTCTGCCACAGTATTTTCCTTTCCTGGCAGGAATTGTGCCTGCAGATGTACTTGGTAAGTCAATGTTGTGTCCCATAAAGTCATGGCTAGTCTGCACAGGGGATACGAATGAGTGCCCCCCTGCTTGTTTATGTACCACATGACCGTGGTGTTGTCTGTCTTTATTAGTAGTTGTCTCGGATGAAGTAGGTCCTTGAAGGCTGTCAGGGCATTTTGAACAGCTAGCATCTCTTTTTGATTGATATGTAGATGCTTTTAGTTTGTGGACCAGGTGCCCTGAATGCCTCTTCCTGCCATGTGTGCCCCCCAGGCATAATCTGATGCATCCGTCGTTAGGCTCTGCCTGGCTGGGGGTAGTGAGAATGGCTGTCCCCTGTTTTGGTGACAAGCCTTTGCCCACCATCGAAACTCCTGTTGCAGGCAGGGAATTAGAGTAATCATTGTTTCCAGACTGTGGCAATGCTGTGTCCAGACACTTTTTAGGTACCATTGAATTTTCCTCATATGCAGTCTTGCATATGGAATTAGTAAGATGCAGGATGCCATGAAGCCCAAAGCCTGCAGAATTTTTCTTGCAGATAACTGGGCCTTTGTTGCCATGTCCTTGAAATAGGTAGTCAGTTGCCTTTGTTTGTCTGGAGTGAGATAAGCCATCTGGGCAGTTGTATTTAAGCTTGCACCCAGGAATATTATCTCTTGAGAGGGTAGTAGCTTTGATTTCTTTTTGTTGACTGTGTACTCTAGGCATGTTAAAAGTCTTATCACAAACATCAGATGCTGTAGTAGAATGTCCTTGTTCTCTGCTTGTATGAGGCAGTCGTCCAAGTAAGGATATATTTGTATTCCTCTTTGTCTGCAGTAAGCAATTACTGGTGCCAGGCACTTTGTGAATACCCTGGGCGCAGTAGATAAGCCAAAGGGCAGTGCAGAGAATTGGTAATACTTTGTGCCAGCCTTGAATCTGAGGTATCTTCTGCATGATTGTCTGATTGGGACATGCAGGTATGCCTCTTTTAGGTCTAAAGTTACGAGCCAAGCCTTGCTGCCCAGCATGGGCAGAAGCTGCTGTAAGGTCAACATCTTGAATTTTGGCACATCCAGGAAAGGGTTTAGAATAGACAGGTCCAGTATTGGTCTCTATGCTTTGTCCTTTCTGGGCACCAAGAACAGTCTTGAGTAAAATCCTTGTCCCTGCTCTTGCTGTGGTACTTGTTGAATAGCCCTCATGTCCATGAGAGCTGCGACTTGTTTTTGAGCCTCTGCCCATTGAATTTTTGGCAGGTCTGGCCAACCGTTTGCCCTTGGCAGGGTATGGAAATGAAACTTGTAGCCTTGTGACACTATGTCTAGAACCCATTTGTCCTGGGTTATAATGTGCCAATTTTGAGAATAAAGTGCTAGTTTTCCCCCTAAGGGCGCTGCCAGAAGATAAGTGCTTGGCGCATGCAGGGGGGAAGTCATTGGGACTGTTTCTGTATGTTTGTGATTTGCCCTCTCCACCTTTGGAGGTAGAAGCATTCCACTGCTTAGACCTGTAGGATCCTTGCGGCTGTGATCTGCCTCTAGGGTGTCTGTCTGAGACTGGAAAGGACCAATTCTTCATAGGCCAGTGTCTGCTAAATCTAAGTGGCTGTACCTGTAAGAAATCCTTGACCATTTGCATAGATTTAGCTTTGTCCTCCATTTTCTTTAACACCTCTTCTGCCTTAATACCAAACAAGGTATCATGTTGTAAAGGAGCATCTAATAATTTTGCTTTAACATGGTCAGGCAGATGTTGTTTCTTTAACCAAGCATGCCTCCTAATGACAGAACCCGTAACAGCGGCCCTGCAGGAGGCCTCCAGAGAATCAAACCCACATTGCAAAGCATGCTTTCCAACTTGTTCAGCTGCATGCAATAAATCCTGCATTTCTTTGTTTTCTGCACATTCAGAATTTGCCATCATTTTCTGTTTAAGTAGTGTTATGATACTGCTGATATTTGAGCATATGAAATTGGCAATTTAAGGCCCTTATAGCCAAAGTGGCATATGTGTAAATCTTTTTTCCCCATCTATTCAGAGCCCTAGAATCCCTGTCAGAAGGGGTAGGATTTTTTGCAGTAGAAGCCTTGACCCCTTTTGGACCCTGAGAAATAGTTTCTGGGTCTGCAGTAAAGTTTTTAAAAAGGAAATGACAGTCAGGGACCCTGTAGTATCTGTCCGGCTTAACAGGAGCTGGAGGTAAGGAGTCAGGGCGTCAGACTAGACTCTGAGAACACATCATCTACAATGTCCAACACAGGTGGAATAGCTAGAGGCCTGTGTTGAGGTAGTAAAAAGAAGTCTCTGAGCCTTTTCTTAGATTCTGAAAAATCTTGGCTCTCCCAGTGGAAGTGCTCCCTCATGGTATGCAAGAGTAGTCCTCAGGAGGGGAAGCTGAAGGAATTGATTCTTCAGCATCAGAATCCTCATGGGGGGGGAAGAGAATATTCCTGATCAGAAGAGGAATCAGAAGAAATGGAAAACTGATCTGAAGATTTATAGTCTGTCTCTTGCCTAGGCCTCTTATCAGGAGGGGAATGGGAACCCCTGATCAAGGTAATCAAGTCTTCGTCCATTTTGAGCATCTGTTTTTTGGGCATGGAGGCCTGTCCTTGTGACTGGTGAACTTATTTGCCTTTAAAGGTGTTTTAGTCTTTGTCTTTGAAGTCGGTTTAATATACAATTGTTTAGGTCTGAATACACCCTCAGAAGCCGATGCCTACTCAGCGGCTCTGGACCCATCTGAGGGAATAATCTCCGAGGCTCCAATACCTTGAGATTCCTGCGGCCTGGCCGACTCCGCGTGGGAGTCGATAGCAGCCCGCAACTCTAAAGTAGCGGGCATCAGGGGCTGCGAAAGCACCTCACTGAGAACCAGCGACTTGCTTAGGAGAAGCTTCGTTGTCGGTTTTGGACCTCGGTTGCTTGTCTTTTTCTTTTTCTTTGCGTTTTTTGTGAACTCCGGTAGTCGGATGGATATCCGATGACATTGTATAATGAAATCTTTGCCCAAAATAGCTTAATGCAAAATTGTACCGACGCTTAATAGTGCGTTGGTTAAATCTAGCACAAAACCGGCAACTAGCAACGTCATGGTCAGGGCCTAGGCAAGGAATACAGTAAGAATGAAAGTCCTTATTAGGTATTTGCTTTCCACAAGAAATACAATTATTTACTTTTTCTGACATCGGTCTGGAGCAAGAAAAAAGTTTCCACAACGGGGTACTTAGCTTTATTGAAGACTTCGGATCTGAAACTCGAACACGAAAATCTCAGGAGTCGGCCGACCGGCACTTGCGAACTGCTTCTGCTTCGGGCACCGCGCGGCAAGAAAGACTAAAGAAAATGGCGTCGGCCGCATCTTTTATACACCTGACGTCAGGGAAGGGGCGACAGCAGCCGACGCAGGACCTAGGACTTTGGAATTCAGGCCGACTGAGGGCAAACTGCCAGCAGGATTACCCAAATGTAATGACTGCAACAGTGAAACACGAAGAACATCTTAAATAAACTAATTCCAGGCTCCTCAATTATGTTACAGCTGACCTCCTAAAGTTTGACTCTAATATAATTTAACCAACTTTACCACCTATGAATTTTCTTATAAATTTGTAAATTCAATATGTGATAAATGCATTTATTGATCAAAACTTCAACCACACACACACAAAATGAATCAACCTCAGCCTTGTTCTCAGAACTTCACTGCCCTTTATGAAAAAATATTTGATACAAGGAGTTAATGAAGAGTGCATCGTTGTGTATCGTTGGGTATCGCTGCCTGAATTACAACTTCACTCTTGGTAGGATTTAGTCTGAACCAGCTGGATACAGAATCCACAGACTGCAGATACATAAGATTCCTGGACACCTGCGCTATTCCAAAAGGAATGATAGCCTGACAGGTAGTGCTACGCATGGTCAAAAATGTAGCACTTAATTCGATGGTGAACCACAATATCTCTCAAGGCCAAATCTTAGACCAAAAGCAGCAAAATGGACCACTACCAATCTATGAGGCATACTGCATGAGAGAAGAAAGCCAGAGATGCAAATTACCCATCAAGTAGGAATGAAAGCTAGTTAGAACTGTACCTAATAAGGCAGAATCCTGATGGTCAATCAAAAGTCTAAGATCATCTCAATCAAAAATTACTGAACTTCTGATAAGGACAAAGAACAAAACTTCAGTCCCTTGGTCTACAGGAACATTTTTTTCTAACACCTGGAAAACCTGAGAGTGCTCAGTTAAACCAGCTCAGACCTGTCTTCATTCAGGTACAATACTGCGCAGCAAAGTAATCTGCAGTCTTTGCTCCTGTGAGTGTGAACAGTCCGACTACACAAGTTTACAGCATTCTGTACAGAGTGGAGTTGTCAAAGGCTGTACATGACATCAAATGGATTTGTTTCATCAAGTAAATCCCAGAAAAAAAACTTAAGACAGCATGCACAATTTCAATGACTATGTCTATTGTAATTTGGTTTTCCTGTTGGATCGAGTTGCTTTTAAGGAGCAGATTGTGAGGCAAAAGAAAGCAAACTGTCAGTGTTCCACAGTATGCAAGTGGGAACTGTTGAGAAACGAACCTAGGACTCTAGCTTTTTAGCTGTGTTACATTGTCTTCAGCTACTTTATTAAAATGAACATTTTGTACAAAGATGTTAATGTAAAAAAGCCCATTGAAGGTAGAAAAAATAAGGAACAACAAAACATTACACAAATAAGACCAGAAGACCCTGTCTAATTAAAACGCAGCCTGCTTTTGAAAAGAAGTAAAGCATGCAGCATATAATGAAAGTATGACAAGCTGAAAATATAGTTATTTCTTTTACAAGCAGCTGTTTGGACTCCTTTGAAAACAGTAAACACTTCTCACCAAATGTGTGTTCATAATTCCCAGGAGCTGTTTCATTACTGATGCAGTTTTAATAACTGAAGCAAATTTGCAGTCTTCAAAAAGGGCACAGAAAGAAATCTAATTGTATCTAGCCTTGTTCTAAGGCACCGAGGGTATTAATTATGCAGTTTTCTAATGAAAACTGGTAACCCCATCTTAACTCAACAGCTAAAGCACTACAGAAGGGAACAAAGCATTTTAGTATCATAAAGCCAAATAAGAAATGAGAGCAGCTATGTTTCTCTGGATAGCAGAGCATCACAGTGCCTAGAATGGTACTTCTGACTCATATCTAGAAATGAAACTATATTAGTGGATAAACCTTACAAATTCTGTATAAGCAGCTGTGATACTATAAGATGTGATGTCTGTAGAACAGCACCTTAAAAAAATGCTCACATATCAACTCCAAATGCTAGATTTCTAAGTGATACGACACGTAATGCATTTTTCAACTTCTGTGTGGTCTTAAGCAGCAGAAAAGCTGATATACTAGCGTTAGTTGTTAGCTTACTCTTAATTACCAATTACCAGAGATTCTTAAAGTCTATATTTTTGTACATCAGTTTTTGATTTACCCAGTTAAGAATCACAAGATCATATGCATACAGATTACACTACAGTGGGAACAGCCCAACTGCAATATCATTACAGCAGAGTTTGCCTCCAGGTGTTTCTGCGATTACCGCCTACTGCGCCTCCAGGCATCAAATACTGCTTGTTCATATTTACATTAATAATTCCAAAACCATGTCCCATACAAGGCATCAGAATATTTTATCTTGAAGCATACATGATGGCAAACACAATTATATTCATATATGACAACTGCCAATAAGTATTTGTTAGAATTTTAAGATGATACCTTCATTTTTTAAAGGCTCAAGCCACACCCACTAGGAGTTAAAGATACACACTCAAAAAAGCTGTACTGGAGGGAAAGAGTTAATAGACACGAGTTGTAAGAAACCCCCTTGTGAGATCTCAGCTAGTCCTGTTCACAACTATTCTGAAACAGTATGTTTCTTTCATAACTACCCACTCAGCACATACCATTCTTTTAAGTTCAGATAAGGGGGGGGGTTGTGATTAACACAGATTTGAATGCATTCAAATCTGTGTTAATCACACCCCCCACCCTCTTATCTGAACTTAAAAGAATGGTATGTACTGAGGGAGTAAGAAAGGGGGTTGTGATTAACAGATTTGAATGCATTCTTCATGTCAATGACCACTGCTCCTGTTCATGGGTCTTTTTCCATATTGTTATAGATGGTCTCCATAATACGCTATACAGCAAATAGTCTTCCATGAAGCAATGCTCAGCCTTAGACAGAAAGCTGTATTTCTCTAAGAGTTTCATCAACTGATTACATACATACTACTTGGTTAAATATTTTGCAAGGGGGTACAGATATGCTGCAGGCTTGCATTTCTATGGCTAGGGGAGAGCAGCCATTTAGGGGAAAGGCAGTATTAAGGCATAAATATAAGGGTGGTACAATAGTACAGCAGCTAAGCTTTCCTTATTCACAGGACTTGAGTCTCTGGCTTGGTTTTTAGTTGGAGTGCCTTCTCTGCTTAGTCTGATGTCCTCTAAGTATTCACATCATGATTCAGTGGTGTGCTCCAATTTCCTCCTATATCGCAAAGAAATGCGGATAACTGACATGGAAACACTCCAATCTATTCACAGGGTGTGTGTGTGTGTGTGTGTGTGTGTGTGTGTGTGTGTGTGTGTGTGTGTGTGTGTGTGTGTGTGTGTGTGTGTGTGTGTGTGTGTGTGTGTGTGTGTGTGCACGTGCGTGTGTCTGAGAGAGAAGGAGAGAGATATGAGTGTGCTCACACATACTTCCTTCAATAGACTGCCATCTTGGGTAGAATTAGCTCTCTGCTTTTCACCCGGGATATGTTGTTTTTTTCTACAGTATACTGAATAGGTCAAAGTATGCACTAGAAAAGAAATAAAAGAACAAATGTTTCAAAGCTATTCAAGGGATTGCAGTAACTGCAGCAAGGATTCACAGCTGTGCTAGTCTAAATAAAGCAAGCTATAACACGAGATATATTTAAAAATGAGAATTATTTAAAAATGTATTTTGCTATATGTAGGTTATACTGACTGTATTCCTGCTACAGAGCAAAAGCAACAATGTGGCGTAGAACTAACAAACTCAAAAACAAGAAACACATTCTACTTAGCAAACTTAGGGAATCACCATGATCTGTTCTTAAAAATGAACGTTTCTGTTCATTACTCATACAATTGAACGCATACTAGGTTTAAAAATAGTGCCAAACTGATCACATGGTTAAAACATCCAATCCCCTTTTACCCAGATCAATTTAAATCTTAAAGTGACAAATCAAAAAACCATAATGCAAAATAATAAATATCAAAATAGTGAATGTAAACTAATGACTTGTTGCTTTCCGCAGTCAAATTTACATCCTTTGGGCTAGTAAAAAGCATTTTTTGTTGACAGTTTCATTTAAACCAGGGTATTGGTCTACATTCAGACTGATTTGCTATTCTGACTCTTGGCATTCTAAACGCACATTATAGTTGCCAGAGAAATCACTCATGTCAAAATCTAGCAAAGAACTGCAATTTCTTATAATTCTCACACTGTAGAGCATATCTCGTTAAGGCATTACTAGTGTCCCCTAGTACTGAGGAAGAATTCTGTTTTTGCAGAGAAGGGACAGTTATACATGACAGAATTGAAGAATCGCTTCTATATGCACAGTCACAAAAGTTTATTATTTTATTTCTGCTAATGTTTTAATGGGTTCTATTGGACAATCTGTCGTCTTCTTTCATTATTATTTCAACATTTGACAATTTTGCTGTAAAGTCAAGCTGTGTTTTTGACTATCTCACAATAGTGCACTTTACAATTGCTGCCATCAGATGACAATACTAGTTTCTGAATTCACTGTGTGCTCTCTCTGACCTAGTGAACTAGTAGCCATTGATTTTCTAGTAAGCATATACTAACTGTTTTATTATCTTTGTTACACTACTCCCTCCTACTTGTGAGTACAGGGCAGCTGCATGCATACAAACTATAATAACATTACATTAAATTCACATGGACTCCAAGTCACTGATTAAAAGGGCCCAGTCTCTAGTTAAATTCTGAAATCGGCAAATCAGCCAAATATTCAAGCAGAGAAAGAATAGCTGTGTTATATCTTAACATAACCAAAGATGTCCTTCTCTTCTATATGCTGCGGTATTCATCACATTAGGAAGAATGCCAAAGCTCATGCTTGGGAAACACTGGGAGGAGGAGGAGGAGGAGCATTAGCTTTCTCTACATATCCGTGTAGAACCACTCTGGCAAAACCAGCCTGGACCTGGAGATGGTATCAAGTTTATAATGTTTAGCGAAAGTATGAAGAGAGGACCCAGGTAGCCGCCTCCAGGATAGAACAAGTGTCCAAGCCTTTAAAGAAAGCCCCAGAGGAGGATACTCCTCTTGTGGAGTGCACCTCACTGGAGAAGAAAGACTCTTACCATTGGCTGAATAACAGAAGGAGACAGCTTTAAAAATCCAAGAAGAGATAGTTTGCTTGGAAATCGGCTTATCCAGTGCCCTTGGGTGGTAGGACAGAAATAGGCATTCAGATTTACAGATAGGTTTGTTTTTTTTCCATGTAGTATCTGGGATGTCTGTGCACATCCAACGTGTGCAGAATTCTCTCACTGGAAGATTGAGGGAAGGAAAATGGAGGGAAGGTTTACAGACTGATTAAGAGATAATTCATTAACCACCTTGGACATAGGGGACGGGTTGGTACACAAGGATACCCTGTCTCTGTGGAAGACTGTAAAAGGGACTAGACATCAGAGCTTGCACCTCAGAAACCCTTCTGGCAGAGGTAACAGCCATTAGCAGAACTCTTCCATGTGCAATGCTGCAGGGAAGAGGAGCTTGCTGGCTCAAAAGGTGCCAGTGTAAGCTTCTTCAACACAAAATTGAGATCCCAAGGAAGAGGAACTGGTTACCTCGGTGGTCTAATATGAAGGACACCTTTAAGGAAAAGTTTAACCTCTAGCTTAGAGGTTAAAGGAGGTGACATAGGCAAACAAGCTGAGATGGCTGAAAGGTAAGCCTTCACCCAAAAATAGGACAGCCCACCATTCATCAGTTCACACTGATAGGACAAAACCAGTGGAATATCCACTGACAGTGGCTACAGGCTCTTCTTGCAACACCAGATGGATAACCTTTTCTATTTGGAAACACAGGATTTCCTAGTAGTGGGTTTTCTGGACTCCTGCAAACATGAAGCACATCCTCTGAAAATAGGTGTCTAAAGGAGATTAAAAGCCTATCACCCACAGAGCCAGGTTCAGAGTTGACAGCTGTGGATTTATTAGAGTTCCCTGGTCTTGTGTGAGTAAATCCATCCCGTGGGGTAACTTGTGATGACGGCCTCTGGCTAAGTGCAGGACAAGGGGGAACCAATGCTGCTTTTCCCAGAAGGGAGTCACCAGCGAGATTTTTGGTTAATCCTGCTGAATCTTCAGTATGACCTTTTGGAGGAGATGCAAGGGGGGAATGAATACCGAAACATCCCCTTCCAGTAGAATGATACAGCGTCCACCTTCCAGTCCAAGTGGTGTGGAACACTGGCATAAAATTTTGGAAGTTGTCTGTTCATGGGGGAGGTAAAGAGTTCTACCAGAGGCGTACCCCAATGATGGATCAGGTGCAGAAACACATCCATTCATGGGATTGGGTCACAGACCTGATTATTGTGTCTGCCACCACATTCTGAGCTGAGGCAAGGTAAACTCAGTAAAGGGAAACTTGACTTTGTAGGGCTAACTCCCACGTGTGTAGGGCTAGTATGCATAGGAGGTAAGACTTCATTCCCCCCTGCTTCTTAACATATCAAAGGACAGTGGTGTTGTCTGTAAACCACCTCAGCACCCCTGGAGTAAGCTTGGGTTTGAAGATTAGTAGGGCAAAAATTAGGGCCCTCATTTCTTTTATGTTGATATGTTTCTTTGGCTGTGTTGAAGACCAAACATCCTTGACCCTCCAAGATTGTAGAGATGCACCCCATCCTGTGTCTGAAGTGTCTGTGTATAACTGTTGAGAGGGGAGGGGTGGCTGTAGAGACAGAACAGGATTTTTTGTCACCTGAAGGATCTACCAATCTAACTCCTTTTTTATGCAAGGTAGGAGTGGAATTATGAAATCCGGAGGGTGGGAGTGCAGCATCCAAACTGTCTTTAGAAACCACTGAATTCTTCTCATGTGCAACTTGGTAAGGGGAGCATGGAGATCGCAGATGCCATGAACCCCAGGAGGTGTAGGAAGTCCCTAGCAGTCAGAGATTGAAAGGGTAAGATGCTCTGGAAGTAGGAAGTGAGTAACGGCACCTTTTCTGTAGGTAGAGAAGCTAGCGTCTTGTTTGTTTGTTTGGATCCTGCAGCCCAGAAAAATGTGGTCTTGCGAAGGGATCAGAGAGGACTTCTGATAGTTTATGGTGAAGTCTAGACTCTCCAGAAGGGAAATAGATTCTCCTGAAGTAGGTCTGAGGACTGGGCTCAGATTAGGAGATTGTCTAGGTAAGGGAAGATCTGAATTTCCTGCAGTATGCTATGACAGGAGCCAAGCATTTTGTGAAGACCCTTGATACCGGAGAGAGACCAAAGGGCAAACAGAGAAATGAAAATGTGAGGAAGCAACATAAAAATGTAAGAATTTCCTGAACTGAGGGTAAATGGGGATGTGAAGATAAGTGTCTTTGATGTCTAATGACACCATGAACACTTGGAGAAGAATGAGAGGAAGAAGAGAGGGCATCCGAAAGGAGGGGACTTTCAGGAAGGTGTTCAAGTGGGAAAGGTCCAGGATGGGTCTCCAGGGGCCATCCTTCCTGGGGATCAAAAACATCCTGGAGAAGAAACCTTTCCTTGTTGGGGGGGGGGTCCTCTTGAATCGTCCCCTGAGAAAGAAGATCCAAAATGACCCGAGGGAAGACTACCAATTGATCCTTTGGTGGTTCTGGGATGCCTCTGAAGGAGGGATAAGTTTCCCAAACCATGAAATATCATCTCTGAGAACGAAGATCTGAATTGACCTGAAGGAAGAATAGCAACTGATACTTTGAAGGAGGGATAAGTTTCCCAAACCATGAAATACCCTCTCTGGATGACGGAGAGGACTCAAGAGTCCTGGGTGATCTGATTCAAAGCAGCAAGAGAGAGACAGAGAGACGACAGAGGTGTGGATGGCCCTGGAGGCAGACAGTCGTAGGCTACCAGGCTTAGCTTGGGACAGAAAAGGTTGTTTATGAGCATGGGGTGGATGGGGTAGACTTAGAAGAAGCTTGTTTCCTAGGGCCTCTATTACCTTTAGAGAAAGAAGGCATGACAGGTTTTCTAACAAAGAGAGTCTTTGTTGGACAGTTCCTTTGGAACCTGGGGACAGGAGAGACAAGGATATGTTTAAGATCCTGTAGATCCTTACCTTTTTCCTCTGATGATTTGAATAAGTCTGCAGCCGAGCTCCCAAATAAGGCTTTATTATCCACAGAGGCAGCCATCAATTTGGCCTTGAAGTCATAAAGTAAAGGTTGTAACCTTAGCCAGGAATATCTCCTTAGGACCAACCCAGAGGCCTCTTGCCTAGCTGAGGCATCTGCAGCATTGTAACTGCACATGAAGTGCCTAGTAACCTGGGTAGAGGAGTCGAGGATGGCTGCCAGTTTAGCCATGGCAGGAGAATCTGGGAGTTCTGAAAGGACAGCCAGAGTGTCTTTGGCCATGTGGGTCTGGCAATTAATTGCCAGGAAGGTCAGAAAGGCAGAGGTGTAAACCTTTTTCCCCAGTCTCTCCATAACCTTATTCTCTTTATCAGAGGGCAGTAAGGAGGTGGAAGGCAGTGACTTGACAGCCTCTTCAATGGAGTCTGAAATGGTAGCTGGATCTGCAGACTGAGCTTGGAGCCCTCAGCTGGCAGAACTGGGGGGATGGAAGAGGGTGATGGAGAATACATCTGCAAGAAGTCATAATACCTCTTTTGTATGTCCGAGACTTGGCAACAGTCCCACTTGAAAAAACCCTTTCATTTTCTGGATAGTTTCTCCAAAAGAAATATCCTCCCCAGGGTAATCTCTAACATTAGATTCCTCTTCTGGGGAGGCATACCACTGAGGGGGAAGCTATTTGGATGAGAACGCCAATGACTCATCTCTTGAAGATCCTTCTTCATCTGAAGAGGTATCTGCAGCTGTCCTCTTGATGGCAGAGGATGGAGAAAAGGCCTGTAGAAAGACAGAGGAAGGTAAGGACTGGCACAGGGCCATGAAGGCATTGAAAAGGCTTTGTGAGAAAGCCTGCCAATCAGGAGCTTGATCTTGCAGAGCAGGAGAAACGTGCTTTGCCTGTAATTTTTCCTTTTTCCGAGCTTCCATGTGGTGGAAGGGTCCGACGTTGGCCTACATTCCACTACGTCAGTAAGCACATCCTCATGCACAGTGACTTGGGTGAGACCGCATGGACCTTCAGAAATCATGAGCTGTGGTTCCCTCTTTTCACCTGAGTTGGACACCTGCACTTCCCTCGCGGACGTACTGGTAGTCTCTTTTGGGGCTTCCCCTGTGGTACCCGGCAAAGGGACATCCACTGACTCCGGTACAGCCTCCGGGCCTACATTGTCTTTGGGAGAAACACGCGGAAGAGAGGGTGCAGCCGGAAGATCAAGCTGTGGTTTCTTGGCCTTTTTTGTTTGTGGCTCATCCAAAAGAACCAACATCACCTCCATCTCCCATGCCAGATGCTTAAGGCATTGGTTCTCTAAGCAAAGTTTAACAGAAGCAAATAGTTTCTACTAGTTTTCGGGATGAACGACTTACACATATTGCAAGCAGTATGATTGTGGTCTGGGTCAAGACAGAACAAGCAGAGATCGTGGGCATCTTTATGTGGAATCTGCCTTCCAGACTGACACTTGCCCTTCCTAGTTTTTATGAAATCACCCACCAAACAAGCAGTAGCAAAAAAGAATTTAAGAATGAAAAAAACCCAATGGGGTACTTATCTGAGCCATGGTTCGCAACTGATCTGGCAAACGAATGTCTGAAGCAGGCAATCAAAGAGGGGGCAGAAAAGTTCTGAGGTTGGTGCATGCTGATGTCTGCTTTATACCCAATGTCTCTTTATGACCGACGTACGTGGGATGATGTGCTTTGCTGCATGTACCTCGCAGCAGTATGTAGACTTTTGTATTAATGCCAGATGTACAAGTCAGCTGGAGGTGGACTCCCTAATATGATGAATACTGCAGCATATGAACAGAAGGACATCGGGGGTTGCTATACTTCAGGTGCAGCAACCTTTGTGTTAATTTCTGTAAGTAGGTAGGTAGAGCCCCTGCAAGCGGGTGTGAGGAGTTTTGCTTCCCAAAGAAGTGAACTTTATCTAAAGTTTTCCCAAAAGCACAGCTGGATAGATTTGCAAAACTGCACACGGTAGCTTTGCATCTACCAAAACATTTCTCACAAATGGTCTTTTCCTTCTCAGTGGTATGTGCACTGTTCCCCAGAAAATACCGACAGATCTAAAGCAAGTGCCCTTTTGAAGTTTCTAATCACCCCTTACGCATGTCATGTTCTGTGATCAAAAGATTTTGTGAAGACTAATCGAATAATTTTCAGTGAAAACAATTTTATTTGCCGAAGATCATTGAGGTTTAAGAACTACAAAAGAGGTGTGCCCCTGCTCCCGTAAGGTTTGCTATGAGGCCATTTAAAGAGAATCCATCAATTACAGATGATAATGACAAACTAACATTTCACAAGCACAGCATGGAGGACGTTTCTGATGTTTCCATAGTACGAGATGCCAAATTATTATTTTTAAAATTGGAATTAGATTTTTTCCTATTTCAGTCAGCTATTGCCCTGCAGGGAGTAGTATTATAAAATAATGACACTTCTTTCGCTGCCTTTACCTCACTCTTCTTATGAACATTGTTTGACCATTCATGGTGTCCTTGGAGATGATTCCTGTGTGAGGCCTTCCATAGAAGAAGTAAAATGTACACTTAACATCATTAATTTCACTTCATGGAGTCTTTGTGAACTGGAAATCAGTGTTTTATTAACTCATTCACACCTATAGTGCCTTTTTTGTATACACTCAGCTCCTTATGACAACCAGCACTTTTCTAGATATGGCTTTTTAAACTAAGTGACTTACCAGCTAATATGAGAAAATATTATTAGAAGTTGGCAGTATTAGAAAGGGCTAGGTCATATTACCAAAATGAGACTAAGATTATTAATCTACAGTGCCCTGCGTTAGAGGAATTAATCGCTGTTGGCCATTTATTAATCATATTTTCATGTTCATGATTTCATAACCAAGAGACCTACATGCTACTGAAGCGTAGGTGACAAATGCCATGGTAACAGACGAGAAAATTCATTGCCAGTATTCAGTTATATTATAATATACTAGAGATGTTGCTACTTGTTTGTTGATAATTATGAAGATAAGCAATATTTCCATACGGACATCTTCATCAGCAACCCTTTTCTCCCCATTTTTACATGGGGTCGGGGTGTTATGTTAATTGCCACTATCTCTCTAGATTCAATGCCACACTGCCTTCTTCGACACTCGTGCCAAACTGCTGCAGATTTTCTCTCACACAATCCATCCACCAGTTTGCTGGATGCCTTGTTCCTGTCCCAAATCATCTTCACCAAACTGTCTTCCCCTTTTCTGCACATATGCCAGAACTATCATAATCTGTTCTCTTTGGCCTTTTCTGCAATTGGAGCAACTTTGGCTCTTATGTCCTCATTTCTTCATCTGTCCCACAGTGTGCATCCAACCATCTGTCTCAGGAACTTCATTTCCATCATCTCTAGCTTCTTCATCTGCTCTGCCTTTACTGCCCAGGTTTCTGTACTATAAAGCAGTACTGGTTGTACCACTGGTTTGTACACCCTGCTTTACAGCTTCTTTTGTCATTCTTCTGTCATACACTACACCTGACGCACTGTGCCAGTTGGGTGCAGCCCCTCTGATTCTAGCTTTGACCTCTTTATACAGATGTCTCTTCTCCTGAACCACCCCTCACAGATACCTGAAGCTGTTTACTTGTTCCACTATCTTCCTTTCTGTCTCGCTTCTCAGCTTCTTCTGATTTTCCCAATTTGCTTCCTTTACAACTGTCTTATCTGTACTTAGTTTCATCCTATGTGCCTTCAGTTTTGCATTCCATTCCCTTATCCTTTGCTGAATTCACTCTACGGACCCTAACCCAGCAAATTGCCAAAGATTCCAAAGACAACCACAAGGCATTCTATAACTATGTCAAGAATCTAAATGGCAATGCTCAGATCTGCTCTGAGCTACAAAAAAATGGCATTAAATATACTGATCCCAAGGATATTGCCAATATCCTGGTAGATCGATTCAGTGCCAACTTCACCCCCCACTAACCTCCTAAACGGCCCATCTCAATACCGGAAGATTGCCAAATTCCGGTAATAACAGCCACACAGGTACAAAACGCACTCTCCAAAGCTAAGAATACAGCATCCATGGGACCAGATAACATCCCGGGCTGTGTACTACATGAACTACAAAATGAACTCGCACCTCACCTAAGTGTCATGTTTAATCATACCCTCACCTCAGGCTTTGTGCCCACTGAGTGGCGCACAGCTACAGTTATCCCACTCCACAAGGGGGGATCCTTCTTGGATCCCAGAAACTACCGCCCCATCAGTCTGATGAGCCTGATCTGCAAGGCCATGGAACGTATTATCATGGAACTTATAAACAAAGACATTGGCAACCTTCGAACAATGGACCTCACCCAGTCTGTGTTCGTGAAGGGTCGATCTTGTCTCCTGAACCTGAATGACTTCTTCAAATCAGTCTCCAGAGCAGTGGACGAGGGTAAGGCGGTCCACACAGCCTATCTGAACCTCGCCAAGGCCTTTGACACCATCCCCCACTCTGGAATCACAGATAAACTTACTAAGCTGGGCATTAATCCTTAAGTCACTCAATGGGTTGCCAACTGGCTTACTGACAGAACCCACACTGTAAAAGTAGCTGACTCCAAATCCAGCTCCAGGCAAGTGACAACTGGAGTCCCTCAAGGTTCAGTCCTGGGACCGCTCTTGTTTGGCATCTACTTCTCTAAAGTACAGGCCAACACTAAGGGACTCTGGCTAACAAAGTTCACAGATGACTGCAAACTGGGAGCCATTACTGAATCCCCAAATTATGTGGATACTCTACAAAAGGGCCTTACAGAAACAGATGCTTGGTGCCAGAGCCATGGGCTCAAGCTCAACGCCAAGAAATGTATACTTATCCCCTTTGGGAAAAACATGTAATCATGAATTACCACATAGGTGGCAGTACACTAAACATCGAAAGTGTGATAAGAGACTTAGGGACACAGGTGGACAGTGGTCTCACCTTCGATAACCACATCTCCACAACAGTCAGGAAATCCTTCCATGTGTTACACATCATCACTAAGGCCTTTTCATCCAGAAAAAAGGAGGTCATTGTCCCACTGTAATCATTCCTCATTAGACCCAACATAGAATACAATGCCCCATTTGGTATGTACCTTTCAAGACATGTGCAACAACTGGAAAGGCCACAGAAATACCTCACTAAAAGAATCAAAGGCCTAAAGCAGATGCCTTGTGCTGATCGCCTTAAAAAACTCCAGCTGTACTCTGTCGCATATCGTCTACTCAGAGGTGATCTCTGCTTAACATACAAGGCCATGTCAAACCCAGAGCTGCTGGACATGCTACACTTAAAGAAATCCCAGTCCCTCAGAGGCACATGCTCCAGGGATCTAAACCTTGTCATAACAATAAACAAAACATGCTGGAGGGATAAGTTCCTGACCCAGAGACTCCCCAGACTCTGGAATAGACTGCCCATACATGTCAAGCAGAGCGCCTCTTTGGCCCTCTTCAAAAAGAACCTTGACAACTGGATGGGAGAAAGGAAATTCACCCCCGGGATCACGTCAGTCACCCTGCTAGACAGATGTCCAAGGAAGTAAATAGTGTGGGAAGAAATAGCCAAGGAATCGTTATGGCTAGGCTTGTACAGACCCTAGGGCCAATAGCCTAGTACCAACCTATGAACCTATGTGACATCAACAGGACTTGCTGGAGACACATATATGTCTCACAGTGGTTGCCTCTTCTCTGGAACAAACTTCCAATAAAGGTTAAACAGAGTCCCTTTTTAAGCGTAACTTGGACGACTGGATGGGAAACCGCAAATTCACCCCAGGGGTTCACCTGTGTCCCTCTTGGATAGGGGGAGTCAGTGCTGATTTATATCTGCTTATAACATAGACCGTACCTCTAGACCCTTAAGGGAACAAGGGTTGAAAAAAAACACAACTGTCAAGTAGTGCAGAGACCAAACCAGGAACTTTAGCATAATAAGCTTTTAATTGCCGCTTTCATAAAAAGTTGTTTTTTTACAAAAGGGGCAATTAAAAGCTTATTACACTAAAGTTCCTGGTTTGGTCTCTGCACTACTTGATTGACAGTCGTGGTTTTTTGGTCTTGGTTTATGTTAAGACTTCAGCTTCTGCCATTTTTTTTGTTATATGGAACAAGGTTTGAGCTTGGCTCAGCTTGTAAGGGCCCTAAGGCCATTAGTCCAGCAACCAGCTATGAACCTATGTTCCTGCTCAGAGTCGGCCTGTAATGCCACATCATCTGCATACAGCAACTTTGTTGATTTGTCCCGTTCAACCTGTTTGCTAATGTAATGCATCACCAGTAGGAATAGCAGTGGGCTCAGAGCTGAACCCTGATGCAATCCACTCCCACTGGGAACTCCTCTGTGAGGACAAACACATCTGTAGTTCAGTCATTTGATCTTTGTGCATAGCCTGCACTAACTCTACTAATGTTTCCAATACTTAAAACCACCACAGTACTGCCCAAAGTAGCTTTTTTGAGATCTTGTCATATGCTTTCCCCAAGTGTAGGAATGCCCAGTTGGACTCTTTTCTCATCTCTAGCTTCTTCTCAACTATCCGTCTTACTGCAAACATCGGGTCAGTTGTGGTGCATCCAGATGGGTTCATAGGAGATAACTAGCTAGCGGCCCTAGAGTCTTTACAAGCCTAACCATGTTAATCCCAAGTTGCCCCATCTGTCCTTCTCAAGTGAATGTATTTTGCAGAGCTAGTCTATGATGAACACAGACTTCCCCTGCCCATGAGGGACACGGCTGCCACCCTTGGGGTGAATTTACAGTCTCCCATCCATTTGTCCAGATTGCACTTGAATAGGGTCATTGAGGAATTCTGCTTCTTGTGAATTGGGAGTTCATTCCAGAGCAACAACAATCTCTAGGAGACATATTTGTCTCTCCAACATGTACAGGGCATGAGTACACCTCTGCATAGGAATCATTGTTGTCTGTGAGTGTGGGGGGTATAAAACCTTTTATACCATTGTTTAGTAGGCTGAAGTTAGCTTTGGAAAAGTTCTTCAGTTTGTTTTGCTCCTGTGGGGGTGGCATGGCCAATAGTTACTTTCAACGAGACAGTTTTATGGTCCATCCTTACGAGAGGAAGGCATCATACAGGGAGGAGTGCACTGATACCCCATGTTGACGAGTACTATGTCTAGAACACTTGAGCTCCTGCTGGGAGTGCAGACTATCTGTTCCAAAGCATTTGAAGTAAAGTCCAGGAACCACTGGACAAGCATGTTTGAGCTCATATACTTCACCCAGTTGATGGAAGGATACTTGAAATCACCTATAACTAAGACGTTGGGCTGTATGGAGAGTGATTCCAGCAAGCCCAAGTAGGCAGTGTTCTTTTCTTGGCTCATGGCAGGGGACCTATAGCTAGCATTAATATGGTAGGGTACTTTGCCTAGAGTTAAATGGACATGGAGAAGTTGAAAAGATTCATAGCATTTGACCAGTCTCAAGGTGTACTTGGCTTTAATGAAGACGGATACCCCCCACCTTTGGTTCTTTCATGCTCATTTTGAGGTCTGAACATGTGGAAACCATTACAGCCTTGCACAGCCGGGGTACTCTTCATGACCTTGCATCATGTCTCAGTGACTGCACAGATGTCTGCATCTTCCAAGGTGAGGAGTGCTTTCAGGGAATGCAGCCTCATGTTTAGACTTCTAGCATTAAGCAACAGAACCGTGAGTTTGCCTCGGGTGGATTTTGTTATGTAGGAAATTTTGTTGTTTTGACTTTTCCTTAAAAAAAGGCACTATGGGAGAGGCAAGTGCCTTTGTCAGTATAAGAAAGCCTAGAGGAGACAGGTGCAGACCATCTCTAGCAAAGCAGTGTGGCCTGTCAATCATGTCATCCCAGGTGACAGATGCTGAATCCCCTGGATTGACACCAGAAGCTAAGCCAATTGTTAAAGTCAATCATTTTTTGTTTATACTGTGGCATCATCATCTTGGGAGAAGGTAGAATGTTTCTTAGGACTAGGGTCATACCTGCCTAGGACACACACAGTCTGAGAGTTCAATCATGTCTCTGTTCATACGGTCCAGACAGGTCCATCACAAGTCACTGACTCCAACATGAGCTATGACTGAGTCATTACAGTACTTGTTGTTGAGTGACTTGAGTGTTGATGGATCCTGGCACCTCGCAGGCAGCTAACCGTGACCTTCTCCTTGTCCAGCCTGGTGTCTCACCATGGAGTCACCTATGACCAGGACATTTGGTTTAGAGGTGTTTTGCCTTAGGGGCTTATTTGTTGAGACACATTTGTATGTTTTATTATGTGCAGTGGTTTCTATTTGTACAACAGTGTGTGCACTTTGTTTACACTTGGGAGGTCTCTGAAATTTTGGTAGACTTCTAGTGAGTACCTCCTCCGCATATGTGAGTCTATGTGTCCTGTCTTTAGCTTGTGTGAAAGGTAGAGTGTGTATCCAGTACCTGTATGGTATCTAGTTTGTTGTTACATGATAAAAGGGATTCCAATTTCATAGTGTACTTATACCTTTCACACAAGGTATTTATTTACTGTAGGAGTAAATGGTTGTCATTTCACATGAGGCAATTACTACATTACCTCAGTATTCCATTGTCAATCAGGCTGGCCGAAGAAATGATGGGAAACTGTCAGTCCATTATAGCAAATTTTTACCATATGAGCTATTAGAGAAACAAGTGGGCTAGACTGACCAGTTTTTGCATACAGACTATCAAATTATTATGGAAAGGAGTGGGCTAGATTTACCAATTTTTGCACTAGTACTATCAAGGGTTGTTACACTGAGGGTTGTGGATGATAGGTGCAGTAACGCTCTTCAGTGCTCAAATAAGATGCCTTTAGTGCAACAGAAAAGCTTGGAAGGGTTCCACTGAAGGTTGGCTAGGAAAAATTGTGTTGCAAGGCATTTGCATTTATAGAGGGCACCACTAACCCCCATTGCTCGATGCATAGCAATGAGCAAACGTGAGGCTTAAATACAGGCAACATTAAATAGTTTTAAGCTAATTTACAAACAGGGAAGTAAACAATGAACCTTCCCTCTGGCAATCCCCAGCTCAGACAAGGAAGGAACCACACTCTTGCCACAAGGGTGCAAGTGAACCTTTCTTAATGTAAGATGGTTGGTTTAGTCCTTGAGTGTAACAAAAACAGGCTTGATTCAGCAGGTCTAAATCTAGACAATATGCTATCTAAGCTGAAAATACAGTTGAAAATAAGTGCAGAAAATATGCAGCCACAGCGGTAAAAAAAAGGCAGAAGAATTGCAGTGATCACATAAAATGCAATTTAAAAAGTGCAATAGTGACACAAACATACTCTTGATGCAGAAATCCCAAGTGCATCCCCAACCAAAACAGACTAGGCTACCTCCCACTGCACTAGATGGAAAATCCACTGACCTCTTTATGTAAAAACAAGTGCTTGCCAGGGTGTAAGAATACACTACTTTATCAATCAGCTAGCTAGAAAATGAATTTATATCAAGTAAATCAGTAGAACAGACAATAACAAGCAAAAATGCACTTTTCAATACAAGCACAAGGAAAGGCAAACAATAATTCAATATTATCAACAGCAGTGCAGAAAGGGAGGAGCTTCTTAAACTAACAGCAGGATAGAAAGGGAGGAGCTTCTTAAACTAACAGCAGGGTAGAAAGGGAGGAGCTTCTTAAACTAACAGCAGCGCAGAAAGGGAGGAGCTTCTTAAACTAACAGCGCAGAAAGGGAGGAGCTTCTTAAACTAACAGCAGGATAGAAAGGGAGGAGCTTCTTAAACTAACAGCAGGGTAGAAAGGGAGGAGCTTCTTAAACTAACAGCAGCGCAGAAAGGGAGGAGCTTCTTAAACTAACAGCAGCGCAGAAAGGGAGGAGCTTCTTAAACTCAATTTACAGCTTAAATTCACCAGGTAGGAGTGGGCAGCTTAAATTGCTAGGTTTAAAAATCCCATCAACAAAAGGAAGGGTGGGTTGGAAACACTAGCAGGGAAATCACCAGCATTGCTTTAGTTTATGCAGGCTTTTCAGCAAAAGACAAAGGGCCAGAAATTCACTTTGTATTAATGCATCACTCAAGAGAAAATTAACCAGCGAAAAAACATGTGAAATGTGTAGCCTAGATAATTTAAGTGTCTACCCTGAATCCAAACTGCTCATCTCCCATCTAACTTTTTACTACTCTGTGCATCATTTTATTAGTCACCCTCTTCGGAACATTCATGCAAAATGACAGGAGTCTGATGCCTCTGTACTACATACAGATGTGGATGTTCCCTTTGTTCTAGAACACTGGCATTAGTGTGCTTATTCTGCAGTCATCTGGGATACGCCTTTCTCTCCACACTGCTATTAATACCCTCAGGAGCCATTTCTCCCCATCTCACCCAGCATCTTTAGCGTAACTGTTGTGACCTCACCTGAGCGTACTGCCTTCTCGGAATTCATTTTCCTTAGTGCTGTTCTTACTTCATCTATGGTGGGCTCTTCCTTTTCTCTCATTGCAGGCTGTGTCTGGGGCAGTACAGCTTCTGTGGTGTTTTCTTCAGTCAGAAGCTGCTGGAAGTACACCTTCCATCTGCCTTTGAAGTCCTGCGGACTAGTGAGCAGGTTGTTGCTGGCATCCCTTATGAAGGGTGTCAGACTATCTTCTTTATCTTTCTGTCCTTGCCCTGCAATCTGATACAGTTTCTTTGTGCCACTTACTGAGTCACTTTCCAGAAGCTGGTAGAGTGCCTCTGACACCCTGTTTTTTGCTACTGCAACACATTTTTAGCCTCTTTGTTAGCCAACCATTTTTCCTTCCTAGCCTATTCAACCTTTTTTATCTCCCACTTTTCTTCCTAGACTTCTGCACCCCACCATCAGCTTTCCTATTTCCTCTTCTTCTTGGGGTGCTAGATCGCTGAGTAATTCCTTGAACTGTTGTACTTTCTCTCCAGTCAACTTCCAGGTCTTCAGCCTGGTCTCTGTTGACCTTAGAGTCTTTGATGACCATTGATTGCAGCTGACTGTGACAATCAGAGGTCAGCTGTGGTCAGACTGTTTCACTGGGGATGACAGAAGTCTAGACTGGCCTCTCCTTCTTTATTCCTGTTGCCCCACCCATGTGGACACAAGTTCTCATATCCTGCTCTGTCTCTCCCAATATGTGCATTCAAGTCACCCATTATCAATACCAGTTCATGTTGTCCTGCTTTATCTAGTAGGTCCTGCAACTCACTACCACAATATAGCTGAGCTAGCATCAGCATAGACTGACATTTCAAATACCACCCTATCATTATACTGGAGTAGAACAGACTGACATTACAAATACCTCCCCATCATTATACTGGAGTAGCACAGACTGACATTACAAATACCGCCCTATCATTATACTGGAGTAGCATAGACTGACATCACAAATACCGCCCTATCATTATACTGGAGTAGCATAGACTGATATTACAAATACCTCCCTATCATTATACTGGAGTAGCATAGACTGACATTACAAATACCGCCCTATCATTATACTGGAGTAGCATAGACTGACATTACAAATACCGCCCTATCATTATACTGGAGTAGTATAGACTGACATTACAAATACCGCCCTATAATTATACTGGAGTAGCATAGACTGACATTACAAATACCGCCCTATCATTATACTGGAGTAGCACAGACTGACATTACAAATACCGCCCTATCATTATATTGGAGTAGCATAGACTGACATTATAAATACCTCCCTATCATTATACTGGAGTAGCATAGACTGACATTACAAATACCGCCCTATCATTATACTGGAGAAGCATAGACTGACATTACAAATACCGCCCTATCATTATACTGGAGTAGCATAGACTGACATTACAAATACCGCCCTATCATTATACTGGAGTCTGCCACTAATTCTGATACCTCCTGAAGCCTCTCTCTCACCACAATTCACACACCATTTCTAGCCAAGTGGCTTTGCTGTACTGCTCCTGTCTCTTGGATACACAGGATGTCCAGTTTCCTCTGTACCATCATGTCATCCACTTCCAAGCTTCTTGTAGCAATTCTCAGTTCATGTTTGGCAGGTTGATTGCTTTTACGTCCAAGTTTTGTTCAACAGAACTATCCCAGGTAACCCAGGACTGGGCAATAGGACACTGGCAATAGCTTATTGACCCAGGGATGCTAGGCTTTATGGAGGGCACACACTGGCCAGTAGGGGAACCTACACCCCTACCACTCGAGTAGGTCAGCGGAGGACCACTTATCACAAGCAAATATCCATGCCCATTTGGTCATGACCAAATCAACTAGAAACATATTTTATACAATTGAGTGGCTAGCCCTGCCACAGCACACAGTCTGTGATTCATGTTCGCCTATCTTGAAGATACTGCGCTCCACAGTAGATGCCAAAAGAGGTTGGTCTATCCAACTCCTCCCCCTCTAGTGCACCGTGTAGAGCTTTGAGATGTAAACACTCAACATGTTTTTCATAGGTGGGAAGAACCCCACAGAGACACAGGGAGAACATGCAAACTCCAAACAGGCATTGGCCGAAGGTCAGGATCAAATCTTGTACCTTATGTACGGGAGGCAAAGACCTTAACGATTATACCTACTGGTCTCTACATAATACTTTAAAAACCAAGTGACTTACAAACTGTTACAAGAAATCAAGTGGATCCTTAGATGTTGTTGAAAACTGTTACTGATTTTTGCATTTTAAGTTGCACATATTTTGAGATATTCAGTGTTTATTGATATTGCTAATTATATAATTAACCATATGTTTTCATACTTGTGTAAATATCTCCATAAATGTGGACTCAGAGAGGAAGTTGTTGCCGAAATGTAAAAGCTTACATCTGGTTAATAAAAGTGTTCTACAATATACGTCTAGGCTGTACAGTTTCCTAGATATGATAACTTGTGAAAGTTTAACAAAAAATATAATTCTGGGTTTGTGTGCATTATAATATATTGTAGCATTTATGGAAAGACTTTGAACGCACTGACTTGTATCACTGTATGGAACACTTCTTACTGGCAACATTGGTATTTGTAAAGATGTAATAGCTTTTATTGTGCACAAAATATTTGCATTTGTTTACCTTAAGTGTTTTAAGTTGTTTTTTTTTTCCAGAAAATGATCTAGAATGCAAGACTGTGTATAGGCTGCTAAAGGTGCGACATTCCACACCACATAGATGTTAATGATATAAAGGGTTTGACTTTTGTACCTAAAAGACAACATTTGTAACACTATTTCCTGCAACTTGTTTGTTCATAATGATAAATAAAAGAAATTTCTTCTTGTGCTAACAAACGCGAGTTTAGAATACTGAATAAACCAAGCTGTTTCAATCCTCCTTCTGAATTAACTTTTAACATGTTTCAAAGTGCAAGAAGGATTTTAGAGAACTGTTTGTTTTTTCATCAAATAAAGGAAAGAGCGGTGTAAACTTTTATTTTAATCTGAGCAAAAATGAAAAGTTGCTTTTTCATGATGTAATAAATGAAAAAAAAAGTTTAAGAATTGCGTTGGAAGAATTTGGTGGGGGGGGGGCACTGGTAATCATAGGTTCATAGGGGTTTACTAGGCTAACAATCACAAGGGCCTGTTTAAACCTAGCCATGCATCCCAAATCTCTGACAAGTTCTGGTACCCTTGATAAGAATAACCAGCACTTTGTGAGATGAAACACTTACAAGTATACATACCTCTCAACCTCAGCAAGAAATCTGGACAAAGCCATAAATAAAAGTGGGACAAAGGCCGAAAAATAGGGACAATACTTAAATAGTGTTCTTACAAACTTAGAAAGTAGATAGAATGATAGGTTTTACATTAGCATGAATTTTCTGAATGGTATGAAGTCTGAAACACAATTGTCTGTCATTATTTTCTAACTTCAGTCCTTAATGATTTGCCACTGATGTGCCAGAAAACCACAATTTTATGAAAAGCGGACCAAAAATATGAGGCAAAAATCTGTACAGTTGAGAGGTATGTAATTACAAGGAAGGCCTAGGAGATGAATCATTTACAGGCTGCCTGTGTCCATTAGAGACACAGGTGAGAAATCCGGGATGAATTTCCTCTTTCCCAGCCAGTTGTCCAAGTTACACTTGAATTGGGTTAAGGAGGAGCTCTGTTTCACATGTATGGGGAGCCTGTTTCCGAGACGGGTAGTCTCTGGGATACATACCTATCTCTCCAGCAGGTCCTATTTAATCAAAGACACTAAATTGTATGTTAATTCAATGTTAAATCATTTCACTATGAAGGCTAAATACAAAAAAGGTGGAAAAATATCAGGCTTTCAAGTGTTGTGAAGGACTGATGTATATCTTAAGAGTCTTGCTTAACATGGCAGCCTTGAGAAAGAGATGTTGATTTTTTTAACTATTACGTCACTCAGGCTGCAGATCATTTATGGTACTCCAAAAGTTCAAAACTGACTTAGTAATCCACCATTTTGTCCTAAAGGTACTACCAGGAGCTCTAAAACAGAATCACTGACTGCATATATTGATCATTTTTTTAAACCATCTGCAGATAGAAGTTCACATTTTAAAAGACAGCTTGGACTTTGTAAATCAGATTAAGGGCTTTAAGATTTCATCTTCTATAGTTCTTGTACTATGGACTTAAATTCACTTTTCACTGCCATCCCATACGAAAGGATAGACATGGTGAGGAGATTTACCACTGCTCTTGATATTGAGTTTGATTTAATAATATGCAAATATTTGGACATCATATTAAAGAACTTTTCTTTTGTTTTTGGTGAGGAGGTTTAGTAAAAGAAACGTGAGGTGGCCATGAGTGCCTCCCACATTTACACATTTGGTGATGACCACTTAGGAAAAAGAAAGTGTATTTAGTTGTATTTCTTTTAAAAATATTACTTATGGTTGCTCTATAGATGACATAATTTTTCTATGTGAAGATTTCTGTTAATAATCAGGTGAGTTTGCTGAATTTCTAAATTGGTCAAGTGCATTTTGAAAGCTCGTAGTCCACAGGGATTTTCAGAACATATATTGTTTGGATGTGAAACTGTATAAAGATATGGAGGATGCCAGATTACTAACTAAAATTTAAAGGAAGGAATTAACAGGAAACAAAATACTTGGCTTTCTCCTGCCTGCATGGATACATTATTTGTTAATTAAAGATTAGGAATTTGCTGAAGAGGAACATAAATACATGAAGAAATGTGAGTACGGGGAGGGGCACATCTCCATCTTCTGAGTGCCCCTAGTGCAAATGTATGACTTCCAGTCCACACATTGTTAACTTAGCCTGGTACGCACGATAGGTGTCAAACATAAATACCCTTGTAAATATAAACAATTATCCTATTTTTCACAGTTTTTCTCCTGTGATGCATTTTAAGAAGGCAAAACAGTTCTCAAAGTAAAAGAGAGAACTGTAGTTCACTAAGGTAACATCAGGAACAAAAAGATAAGTACTGCACTGTTTACGCATACTTGTGTTTGTGTAAATTTCAAAAGGTTTTCTATTCAACTGAACAGGTTAACATCGATTTTAGAGGAGGGGGTAGAAATACTATGCTAGAGAGAAAAGAATTACTTTGGCAGCTTTTATCCTGGATGCTTTTAAAGCACAAGGACTCAATGATGCACATAAAGTTGTGTGTATATTCCAGGGTAAGGTATTCATTTATTAAGTTAATCATAGCCGGTCTTTGGCACAGGCCAACTAGGCATCCGCCTAGGGTGCTGCTCTAGCAGGGGCATGTTTTCCAATATTTATTTATTTACATATATATTGGGTAGCGTTGAGGGTCACTGTGGAGAGCTTTTACCTACAGCACCAGTTGACCAAAGGCCGGCCCTGAAATTAATGTTTAAATATTTTTATCCAATGAGATTTTAGTCAGAATTATGAAATCAGAGGAATTTTTAGTATACAATGGATAATGAAACAAGTTCTTAGCAACTGATGAAGTTAAACTTTGAATGGTGTTTGCTCTAGTCACAATATTAGTCTGTTCACCCTTTCTTGTGCTCTATTCTAGAGAAAGTTTTCAATGCTGAATATAATAGCGGATTTTATTTAACATTTTCTTCAGCAATTAGCAAAGTGGTGGACCACAGGTCAACCACATATGCCAGTACCTACATTCAAATGCTGTCTTTTCATTTGTTTTTAGTAATCAAACTAATTTTCCTTCCCTCATTATCAGATTTGTCATTACAGTAATGAGCAACCATGCAGTCTTTTACTCTTCGTAGCTAAAAGGTGGAACAAATTCATGACAAAGTACTGCCCGTATAACCCCCTTAAAAAAGTCTGGCAGTTCGGGACAAAGGCTTAAGTCTATCAAATGCAAACAAACTGCATCTTAAAAGCCCTGCACGAAATTCCCTCAGTCCTCAACAGTCAGTGACATACTATGTGGCTGTCTACAGGTCAATTAAGCAAACATCTGGTTCCAGGTCACCCATGAAGAGGCACTTAAGCCTAGTGGGTTTATTCATTTAACAAATACATAAAAGCCTCAAAAATCTTGCTGACAAGATAATAATCAGAATCATGACTGAGAGTTCAGTGTCGTGTCTACATCTTCAACCAACTTAATATTGTTTAGTTATTGTTAATCAAGCAAGCCCACTGGCCACAAGTGGGCTTCCAGTCCTGAGTTTGGGGCTTTAGTATGACTAATTGACTTGAGAGTTTCACAGAATGCCCAGGGATATCACAACAATCACTAAAATGTGGCATCCTTACATCTCCGCTTGTGTGGGAAATGCCATACTTATGGTCTGGATGCATTAGGCTTTAATAAAGCTTTAGCTTCAAACACACTGGAAAAAGGATGGTGACTATTACCAAAAACACATGCAGAAAATATGCAGTGTATTTATAAGTTGCTACACTTAGGGCTCTGTCACTGCCCTGAGGTGTAACAACATCAGACCTGAGTCATATTCAGTCCAAGGATAAAGCCCCCCATGCAAAAAAGTGTGTGGGGTGAGCTTTGTTACCCAAAATGGCATTTTTTATGTTTCAAAAGTTATGTCAGCCACTTAAACAACTTTCAGTATGGTGACACTTAGGGAAGTGGTTAACAGTCATTGCATTACATTTGCATTAACTTAAAAATGTTGACTGCAAAAAAGTCAAGCCTCTTATCACATTTCATTCAAGTGAATGTAGCTCCACAATGTAGCAATGTTCCAAATGATACTGTTAAAGTGGTGTTTCCTCAGATCAAAGGTTCATTAAAGGTTGCCTAATGGAAGATGCAGATAAACGTTTGCACAAACACCCACACATGCAATGTCGACACCTGAAAGTTTCTTAATCTATTGTGAGTAACTAGTCGCAGTAATGAAATGTGAATTATCCTGCTTGTTTTAATGAGATTAGTTAAAAAATGGTTTCCAAAACAGTGAGGTTTCCTAGTCTAAACCTTGGCTCGCTGTGGTACGTGACTAGTATACTAGAGATATTTTGCTTACTTTCACTTGCAGTTGTCATTAACTGTATGTTAGTCACTGTGTACTCATTAATTAAATGCACAGCCAATGAATATGTTAATGTTCCATCAACCATCATCTATATATAACTATGCACCTATATCTATATGTATGTACATATATATGTATATATATATATATATATATATATATATATATATATATATGTGTGTGTGTGTGTGTGTACGCGCATGTATATATATATATATATATATATATGTATCCACACATATATATGTACACACATATACACACTCGCTCGCGCGCGCGCGCACACACACACACACACACACACACACACACACAGTAAAAGAAAACAAACATAAAAAAAAAAGTTATGTCCCCTAAATCATATCTACTCTAGCTCTGGTCTTTTACTCTCCAGTTAATATTCACATACTGACATACTCAATTTAGCATAAACTGTAAAATTTTGTTCACATAAGTACTATATCTGACTAACGGTCTCTTACAGGCATTTGCTGTTAATGTAAAGAGATAGCACGCTCTAAACATGTGAAATAGACTGAAATTAGTCTCTGATGCTTTTCCTGTTTATTTCCAGTTTTCTCAAAAAAGCAAGCATTCTCCAAAATGCCGCTGTGGTCTGACTGCCATCTACTGGAAATTCTGTTTTACTGCTATTCCCTGCATAAATAAAATACATATTAAAAGATATCATTACATGTTTTAAGTATATAATTTCATTTATCGTCAGAGAATTTCAAGCGGTATCCTATAATCAGAGAAATGTCATGACTGTTTTGTGGTTCCCACTCTGCAGAAGCAAAAAGTGCTTACACAGCCCACTAATATATAAATAGTCTCTGAAAATGCCGTGTACCGTAAATTTCTGTGCCCATTTTTTCACAGTTGTTTTAGGAAGTGATAACGCAAACAATGAAATAATACCAGACTCCTACGGTTGAAAAGATACAGGTAAACTGAAAAATACCACAAAGCTATTTTCCTAAATCCATATTAAAAGAAGGAATCCTGAGATGGATAACGTCGTCCAGCAGACCATCAGCCTCATAACTGACACCACAATGCATGCCTGGCACAAACGAAAAAGGACTTATTTTTAGTGGCAGTGGATCACATCCATTTCCACCTTAAACTTGGGGAGGGGGAAGCTAACAGATTTGCATGAATGAAGCATCATATCAAACATTGCATGATCTAGTTACATCCCAACATCAATAGGTTGTACAAAAAAGGGAAGAAAATTGTAGCAGACTTAAGTGCAATGCCACGCAAAGTAAAAACTCCATAAACCTAAACAATCAAATCAGGAGGCTGAGTATGTCTAACAAAGCTAAATCTGAGGTGAGGATAACTACAAGGCAATCTTCAGCTATGTCTGCAATCTCAAAAGTCAATACACAACAATGTGCAAAACTAATTGTAAATGGAGCCACCTATTCTGTGCCAGAAAATATAAATAATCTACAGGCCCTCACATTTAGCTCCAATTTAGCTCCCAACTCCCCTCAGGAAATACCCTCAACCATAACTCCCCCAACTACTACTAAGGAACAGGTTCTTAATGCACTCTCCAAGGTTAAGAATGCTGCATCAGTGGGCCCTGATAAGATCACAGGATGCCTCCTTAATAGTATGAAACATGACCTATCATTACCGCTACAATTACTGCCTAACAGTGACTCCAGGTAGACTTTGTGCCGATTGAATGGACAACTGCAACTGTCGTCCCTCTGCAAAAGGGAAGGCCATCTACTGACATGGATAACTACAGACCCCCTAAGTTTAACTAGTTTCATATATAAAGTAGTGAAAAGAATTATCATGACAAATGATAAATGACACAGGAAACATTAAGACATTGAATCCAAACTCAGTTTGGTTTCATCAAGGGCAGGTCATACCGACTCAACCTGGTAGACTTCTTCTATAAGGTCACCAAGGCAATGGGCAAAAGGGCAAAATGGTGCATACCGTGTACCTTTACCTGGCCAAAGAATTCAACACAATACTCCACTACGCATTAAAGACGAGCTAACACAATTGGGTATAAACCCGTATCACATCGACTGGATAGCCAGCTGGTTCAATGACAGGATCCAAGAAGTTAGGATAGAGATGTCTACCTTTGCAAAAAGGCCAGTCTTCAGCAGAGTTCTTCAACGGTGCTGGAGCTTCTCCTTTTTGGTATCTATTTCTCTGAGGTAAAGGCCAACATCAGGACCTCTGCAGACAAGTGCAAACTATGCAGCGTCATAGAATCCCCAAAGACACAAATACTCTGCAATAAGGCCTGACACAGACCAATAACTGTTGCCAGAACTATGGTCTAAAACTAAATGCCAAGAAATGCATAATAGTATCCTATGGAAAGACTGCGACCCCTGGAAAATACCACATTGATAATATGCCCTCTAACAGTAGAACCAGTGGTCAGGGATTTGTGAATGCATGTAGACAGTAACTTGGCTTTTGATTATCATGGTCTGCTTTAATGAGGAAATCATTCTATGTTGCACAACTTGTAAGCAAGTGTATGGCATCTAGGTCCGATTATGTCATTGTTCCACATTGTACTGGGCCCTCATCGGACCAGTCATTGTGCATATCCCCCCTTTGGTATGTATCTGACCAGACATATACTACAACTGGAGTGCCCACAGAGGTTATTCACAAAAAGAATACAGGGAGTAAATCCTTGTTCTCAGTCTCCCATAGACTGCTGAGAGGCTGTATAAGCCTGGCCTACAAAGCATCCTCTGATTCTAATCTAATGGGCTTGCTGCACATCCACAAAATAAACAGCATCAGAATTCCCAGTTCTAGGGATCTAAACCTCATCTGCAAAATAAATAGGTCATGTTGGAGAGATGGGTATGTGTCTCACAAATTACCCCTCTGGAACAGGCTTCTCATCCACATGAAGCAGAGTTCTTCCTTATCCCAATTTAAGAGCAACTTGGATCAGTGAATGGGGAATCAGAATTTTACACCTGGTCAGATACCTCTGTCTCTGTTAGACAGAGGCAGCCTGTAAACACTGGACCACTCATGCCCGAGCTTATTTGTACCCCATAAAGTAATCCTTGGAGGGAAGCCTTCTAGCCTAATTTTGTTTCTTAGAACTAGCCAGTTTTCTAGTTTCAGCACTCAAATCTGTTTCTTTGAGCTCAGAACTCATTGTAAGCACTAAATAAGCTAGAAATTACTACAGCACTCAACTTTCCTCACTTGTCTAGAGGAAAACAGTTTTTAGTACTTAATAAATAAGCACCTATCCAGGCATGTCTAAGGGTTAGCTCCCGGTGTTTTCTCCTGTCTACCTGATGAATCTGGGCATCTTGGGGCAATGCAGCAATTGCCTCATGTACACAGACAGCCCTCTCCTCCTACCACCTAACACTACTACATGTGAGAGATGCACTTATATAGCCAAACTGGAAGCAAAGCTCTCTTCACCCAAGACTAGACTAGACAGTCAAGAGGAGAAGGTAAACACTTGCACCACATCACACTAATCACATAGTCCCTCAGACACCACCAAAACACACACATAGAAACACAAAACACACACCTACATTCACGGAGGCTCTCAATAAAAATCTACCCAAGCAACAGGGACCTCCAAAGCAGAAACACAAGCAGCCTCCACCCCCAACCACAACCCAAATAACACATAGCCCACAAACTCAGTGTGCCACTCAACCACGGCCCATAAGACATAACAACATACCCAACGCACTAGTCATAGGTGACTCTATAGTCAGGCACACTGATGTTCCACTCACCAGGTTAAACAAGGAGAAAGTTACTGTCAGCTGCCTGACAGGTGTCAGGATCCACCACATAACGCATGCACTCAGGTCACTCCACAACAAGTACAAATATGACTCTGTCATTGTCCATGCTGGTGAGAATGACCTGAGACATACCTCCCTGGACTACATAAAAAGAGACATGGAGGAGCTATTCCATCTTGTAGCCCAGGCAGGTATGACCCTAGCCCTGAGTAGCATCCTGCCATCACCCAGAATGATGCCATAGTACAAGGACAAAATGATTGACTTCAACAATTGGCTAAGCTTCTGGTGTCATTCTAAGGGGATCCAGTATCTCTCTGCCTGGGATGACATGATCGACAAACCATGATGCTTTGCCAGAGATGGCCTGCACCTGTCGCCCTTGGGATTCCGGATACTGGCTAAGGCTCTTGACACCCCTATAGTGCCTTTTTTAAGCAAGGTTCAAATAACAAATTCACCACCGTAACAGGTACAAGCAGGCAAAATCTGAGGGCAATGCTACTTAATGCTAGAAGACTACACCTGAAAATGCACTCACTCGAGGCACTCCTTAAAATGGAGAACATAGACATCTGTGAGACCTGGTTCAAGGCTCCAGAGAGCAACCCTGCATTACCAGGCTATAATTCATACCACACCTTTCGGCCACCTAACCTGGACCAAAACACTAAAGGCAGAGAGGTGTCCATATTCATTAAGGATATCCACACCTCGAGGCTAGCTGCTCAGCATAATGCATCTGAGATTATCCAAGTGCAACTAACTCTGGGCAAGACCACAATCCAAATTGTAGCTTGCTACAGATCCCCCACCATGCCCCAGGATTCCCACACCTCATTTCTTGATACACTGGAAAATATTAGGGTACAACCTAACACCCTAATAATGGGTGATTTCAACTACCCCACCATTAACTGGGAAAACTACTCATATACCAACTCTTGTGCTCAACGTTTTCTGGAATTCATAAATTCCAACTTCTTGGATCAACTTATCCACACCCCCACCAGGGGCAGCAATATCCTAGACCTGATCATTACCAACATGGGCAACTGGTGTTCCACACCAGAGGTCAATTCCTTGTTGGTCAGATCCGACCACAAGCTAATCACCCTAGACATCCACATCCCACCCCCACCCCCCATTAGGGAAACCACCGTAAAAAAATTTCTCCAAAGCCAACTTCACGCTTCTTAAGACAGAAGAGGCAAATTTCATGACACCCATGCTGACGGACAATAGAGGTATGACTGCTGAATCCTATACAAATGCACTTTATAAGCACTTACACGAGTGCATGGATCGTGCAATCCCTAACAGAACCAAGATGCTATCCTCCAAAAAAAGGAAGCCAATCTGGTGGTCCCCTGCCATAATCTAACTCTACAACAGAAGAAAGAAACTGTTGCAAAAAAGAGTAAAATCCCATGATTGGAGGAACTCCACGGTCAGCCTCAGTAAGTAGCTGAGATCCCTCATAAAATCCTCCAAAGCTAGTTACGAAAACAAAATTGCCACTGATTCTAAAGACAACCACAAAGCATTCTATAGCTATGTCAAGAATCTCAATGGCAACACTCAGATCTGCTCTGAGTTACAGCACAATAGCACTAAAAATACAGAACCAACTGATATTGCCAACATCCTGGCATATAGGTTCAGTGCTAACTTTAACCCTCTCTCACTCCCTAAAGGGCCCATCTCTATACTGGAAGAATGCAAAGTTCCTGTAATCATGGCTGCACAGGTAACAAACACACTCTCCAAAGCCAAGAACAAAGCATCCATGGGACCTGACAACATCACAGGCTGCGTTCTACATGAACTACAGAACGAACTGGTACCCCACCTAAGTACCATGTTCAATCATAGCCTCACCCCAGGCTTTGTGCCCACTGAATGGTGCACAGCAACGGTTATCCCACTCCACAAAGGGGGAGCCACCATGGACCCGGGAACTATTACCCCATTAGCCTGATGAGCCTGGTCTGCAAGACCATGGAACGTATCATCATGGAACTTATAAACAATGACAATGGTAATCTCCAAACTCTGGACCCTACCCAGTTCGGGTTTGTAAAAGGCAGATCATGTCTCCTAAACCTGATAAGACTTCTTTGAAGCGGTCACCAAAGCCGTAGATGAGGGTAAGGTGGTTCACACAGCCTATCTAGATCTCACCAAGGCTTTCGACACCATCCCCCACTCTGAAATTATAGATAAACTCACTAAACTAGGTATAAATCCCTATGTCACAAGATGGGTTGCCAACTGGCTCACTGACAGAGCCCACAAAGTGAAACTAGCAGACTAAATCCAACTTCAGACCAGTGACAAGTGGAGTACCACAGGGTTCAGTCCTGGGTCCTCCTCTCCTGTTTGGTATCTATTTCTCTGAAATACAGGCTAACACAGAAGGTCTTTGGCTAACAAAGTTTGCAGATGACTGCAAACTAGGAGCCATAATCAAAACTCCTAATAATGTGGACATCCTACAAAAAGGCCTCACTGAGACAGATGCCTGGTGTCAAAGCCATGGCCTCAAGCTCAATGCCAAAAAGTGCATTGTCATCCCTTTTGGTAACAACTCTGTACCCATGAACTACCACATAGGTGGTAGTGTACTTAATACTGAAAGTGTGATAAGAGACCTTGGGACACAGGTTGACAGTAAGTCTCCCCTTTGATAATCACATCGCCAAAGTAGTCAGGAAATCCTTCTACGTAGCACACCTCATCACAAAAGGTTTCTCATCCAGGAAAAAAGATGTCTTTGTTCCCCTCTACTCATCACTCATTCGACCCATTATAGAGTACAACTCCCCTTTTGGTATGTACCTCACAAGACATCTACAACAACTGGAAAGGCCACAGAAATACCTCACAAAGAGGATTACCGGCCTCAAATAGATGCCCTATGCAGACCGTCTCAAAAAACTCCAGCTTTACTCCATCGTATATCACCTACTCAGAGGCGATTTCTGCCTAACATACAAAAAGCTATGTCAAACCCAGAGCTGTTGGACATGCTCCACTTAAAGAAACCCTAATCCCTCTGAGCTACACACTCCATGGACCTAAACCTTGTCACCACAATAAACAAAACATGCTGGAGGGATAGATTCCTGTCCCAGAGACTTCCCATACTCTGGAACAAACTACCTATCTGTATCAAACAAAGCTACTCATTAGCACTCTTCAAGAAAAATCGTGATGATTGGACGGGAGATAGGAAATTCACCCCAGGGATCACTTCTGTGGCTCTGCTTGACAGGGGCAAAGGAAAATAATTTTCTTGGGTGGCAAAAGCCAAGGTACCGTTTGGCTAGGCTTATATAGGCCCTAGAGATAATAGCCTAGTACCTACCTATGAAAGCACAGTTGTGTACACTTACCATAAATATAGATGTTCGAGAGTATTCACTGTTGCAGTCATCACATTTGGGGTTATCTGCTTGCAGTAGCCCTCAGTCAGCCTGATTATCAAAGTCTTGGGTCCTGCGTCGGTTGCTGTCTCATCTTCTATGATGTCAGGTCGTCAGGGGTATAAAACATGCAGCCGATGCCATTACATCAGTTTTCCTTGCCCCAGATGTCCCGCTAATGGGAAGCAATTATATATATATATATATATATATATATATATATATATATATATATATATACATATATACACACACACACACACACGGTTATACCTCCAACAAAATAGCAAATACACCAAAAAGCTTTTAAGCATAGTGAAAAAGGAATAGAGGCAAAACCAAAAATGTTAGGGGGCTGAAGGGAGGGTAACCAGGACTGCAACAGTGAAAACACTCAAACATCTACATTTATGGTAAGTGTACACAACTGTACTATGTTCTTCGTGTTTCACTGCTGCAGTCATTATATTTGGGTTGATTCCCAAAGCTAAGGATGGGAGGAGGAAGTTAAAGAGCATCAGGGCCAGCTATTAAGCCCTGCAAGACTGCAGTGGCAAAACCAGCCCTGGATTTAGAGAAAATTGGCAAATGGCAATGCTTGGTGAAAGTATGCTCCAGGTAGCAGCTTCTAAGATGTCCCTGGTAGGGATACCTCTGAGAAAGGCTGTAGAAGTAGATGCAGCCCTGGTATAATGTGGTCTTATCCCCTGTGGGATAGGTTTCCCATGGTGCTTATAGCAGAAATAAATGCAGTGGCCTATCCATTTATAAATGGTTTGCTTAGAAATGGCCTTCCCCTCTGCCCCTGCAGCAAATGCCACCAGCAGCTGCTCAGATTTCCTGAGAGGTTTAGTCCTGTCCAAGTAATATCTAAGTTGTCTGTGCACATCTAAAGAGTGCAGTATCTGTTCCCCTTTCTTCTATGGATTAGAAAAGAAGGTTGGCAAATGAATGGACTGATTAAGGGCCACACTGGATACTACCCTGGGCATGAAGGAGGGATTGGTCCTGAGTGACACCCTGTCTGCATGAAAGACGATGAAAGGCTCCACTGCCATTAGGGCCTGTAATTCAGACACCCTTCTTGCTGAAGTGATTGCTAAAAGGAAGGCTGTTTTCCAAGAAAGGAATTTTAACTCTGCACTTGCTGTTGGCTCAAAAGGAGGAAGAGTGAGCTTTTCCAATACAAAGTTAAGGTCCCAGACTGGAGTTTGGGCTATTCTAAGTCGTCTTAAGTTCTTGGCCCCTCTGAGGAACTGCTTGAGCAGTGGATGAGAGAAGAGGGGTGGTTCTGTATTTTAATGAGCTGAAATGGCTGAGGCGTGAATTTTGATGGGGGAAAAGGAAAGACCCTTGTGAAGCATCTCAGTTAAGATATGAAGAATCTGAGGTAAATTGGGCGCTGCTGTGCCCATCCCCTGAGCTTGGTTCCAGGAACAGAATCTTTTCCATTTTTCAGCATAAGATTTTCTAGTACTAGGCCTCTTTGCCTCTAAAATGACATCCAACACTTGTTTACTGAGGGCTGGTAATGGAGAACTCAGGTAATTAGGTAGGCTGCCAGGTTGAGGGTTTAAAGAGGAGAGTGCAGAATCTGGCCCTCCTGCTGGGACAGCAGGGTAGGGATCTGGGGCAGGTGCCATGGATCCAGTAGTGACACACTGTGCAAGAGGGGGTACCAGTGTTGGTGTGGCCAGTCTGGTGCAATCAGTATCATCCTTGGTTTGTCCTGTTTGATCTTTAGTAATACCTTGGTAAGAAGAGGCAGAGGAGGAAAGGCATAAACTGATAGATTTTTGCAGGTGAAGGACAGGGCATCCACTTTCCAAGCTTGTTTCTGGGGAGTCCTTGTGCAGAATTTGTCCAATTGGTAGTTCTGGGGGGAGGCAAACAGGTCTATATGTGGGCTCCCCCATTTGTTTATCAACATGTTGAATGTCTTTGGTTCCAGTTTCCACTCGTGTGGGTCCATGAGATTTCTGCTTAGATCATCTGCCAGTGTGTTTAGGTTTCCGGGCAGGAATTGAGCCTGTAGGTGCACTTGGTAGCTCAAGGCTGTGTTCCACAGAGCCATGGCTAGTCTGCAGAGGGGGTATGAGTGGGTTCTCCCCTGCTTGTTTATGTACCACATAACAGTGGTGTTGTCAGTCTTTACCATTAATTGTCCTGGAAGACTGTGGTCCTTGAAGGCTGTCAAAGCATTCTGTACAGCTAACATTTCTTTTTGATTGATATGCAGGTGCATTTGACTTGGGTTCCATTTGCCCTGAATGCACTTCCCTGCCAGGTGAGCCCCCCGTGCATAGTCTGATGAATCTGTTGTTAGGGTTTGGGTGGCAGGGGGTAGAGTGAATGGCAGCCCTTTGTTTTGGTGGCAGGCCTCTGAGAGTCAGGAACCCTGTAATGTCTATCAGGTTTTCTGGGAGCAGGAGGTAAAGAGTCCAGGGCCAAGCTAGATTCCGAAAAGGCATCATCAACAATGTCTAGTACAGGAGGGATAGCTAAAGGCCTGTGTTGGGGCAGAAGTAAGAAATTCCTAAGCATCTTTTTAGAATCAGAGAAATCCTGACTTTCCCAATGAAAATGCTCCCTAAGAGTATGCAAGGTTTCACCTGATGTTACTTCACAAACTAATCTTTATTTTAAAGACTGTTGCTGCACACTTTTCTTTGACAGAAAGTAGGTGAACAACATTGACATAGTTGAGTATTTTCATAAATCTTGTTCCTTTATAGATGTAAATTTCAGGACTACTTTTAAAAATGGGTACTTAATATATTTTTGTTATAAAATGTAAAGACAAATAAAACTACTTGCTTGAGTTCCTTTGCTATTTTAGGAGATGCAATCTTTTCGTTAATTCACCCTATGCTACCTTTCTTACAGTTTGTGGATTTTGAAATAAGACAATACCATAGGTTCATAGGTAGGTACTAGGCTATCAGCCCTGGGGCCTATACAAGCCCAGCCAAAAAGGTACCCTGGCTTTTGCCACCCAAGAAAATTATTTTCAGTGCCCCTGTCAAGCAGAGCCACAGATGTGATCCCCGGGGTGAAGTTCCTATTTCCCATCCAATCATCAAGATTTCTCTTGAATAGTGTTAATGAGGAGCTCTGTTTCACAAAGATAGGTAGTCTGTTCCAGAGTATGGGAAGTCTCTGGGACAGGAATCTATCCCTCCGGCATGTTCTGTTTATTGTGGTGACAAGGTTTAGGTCCCTAGAGCATGTAGCTCAGAGGGATTGGGATTTCTTTAAGTGGAGCATGTCCAACAGCTCTGGGTTTGACATAGCTTTGTGTGTTAGGCAGAGATCGCCTCTGAGTAGGCGATATGTGACAGAGTAAAGCTAGAGTTTTTTGAGACGGTCTGTGTAGGGCATCTGTTTGAGGCCGGTAATCCTCTTTGTCAGGTATTTCTGCGGCCTTTCCAGTTGTTGTAGATGTCTTGTGAGGTACATACCAAAAGGGGCATTGTACTCTATAATGGGTCTAATGAGTGATGAGTAGAGGGGAACAATGTCCTCTTTTTTTCTGGATGAGAAACCTTTTGTGATGAGGTGTGCCACGTAGAAGGATTTCCTGCCTACTGTGGTGATGTGATTATCAAAGGAGAGACTACTGTCCACCGGTGTCCCAAGGTCTCTTATCACACTTTCTGTGTTAAGTATACTACCGCCTATGTTGTAGTTCATGGGTACAGACTTTTCATCAAAGGGGATGACAATGTACTTTTTGGCACCGAGCTTGAGGCCTTGGCTTTGACACCAGGCATCTGTCTCAGTGAGGCTCTTTTGTAGGATGCCCACATCATTAGGAGCTTCGATTATGTTTGCAGTCATCTGCGAACTTCGTTAGCCAAAGACCTTCTGTGTTAGCCTGTACTTCAGAGAAGTAGATACCAAACAGGAGAGGACCCAGGACTGAACCCTGTGGTACTCCACTTGTCACTGGTCTGAAGTCGGATTTGGAGTCTGCTACTTTCATAGTGTGGGTTCTGTCAGTGAGCCACTTGGCAACCCATCTTGTGACGTAGGGATTTATACCTAGTTTAGTGAGTTCATCTGTAATTCCAGTGTGAGGGATGGTGTCAAAAGCCTTGGCAAGATCCAGATAGGCTGTGTGAACCACCTTACCCTCATCTACGGCTTTGGTGACTACTTCAAAGCAGTCTATCAGGTTTAGGAGACATGATCTGCCTTTTACAAACCCGAACTGGGTGGGGTCCAGAGTTTGGAGATTACCAGTATCTTTGTTTATAAGTTCCAGGATGATACGTTCCATGGCCTTGCAGACCAGGCTCGTCAGGCTAATGGGGCAGTAGTTCCTGGGGTCCGTGGTGGCACCCCCCCTTGTGGAGTGGGATAACTGTCACTGTACGCCATTCAGCGGGCACAAAGCCTGAGGTGAGGCTATGATTGAACATGGTACTTAGGTGGGGTGCAAGCTTGTTCTGTAGTTCATGTAGAACACAGCCTAGGATGTTGTCTGGTCCTATGGATGCTGTGTTCTTGGCTTTGGAGAGTGTGGTTTTTATCTGTGCAGCTGTGATTACAGGAACTTTGCATTCTTCTGGTATAGAGATGGGCTCTTTAGGAGATGAGAGAGGGGTAAAGTTAGCACTGAACTTATCTGCCAAGATGTTGGCAATATCAGTTGGGTCTGTATATTTAGTGCCATTGTGCTATAACTCAGAGCAGATCTGAGTGTTGCCATTGAGATTCGTGACATAGCTATAGAATGCTTTGTGGCTGTCTTTAGAATCAGTGGCGATTTTGTTTTCGTAACTAGCTTTGGAGGATTTTATCAGGGATTGCAGCTTCTTACTGAGGCTGACCAGGGAGCTTCTCCACTCATGGGATTTTACTCCCTTTTGCAACAGTTTCTTCCTTCTGTTGTACAGTTTGTTTATGGCAGGGGACCACCAGATTGGCTTCCTTTTTTGGGGGGATAGCATCTTGGTTCTGTTTGGGATAGCACGATCCATGCACTTGTGTAAGTGCTTATAAAGTGCAATTGTGTAGGATTCAGTAGTTGTAACTGTATTGTCCATCTGCATGGGTGTCATGAAGTTCACCACTTCTGTCTTAAGAAGCATGAAGTTGGCTTTGGAGGATTTTTTTTTACCGTGGTTTCCTTAATGGGTGGGGCCAGGATGTGGATATCAAGGGAATGGTCGGATCGGACCAATGAGGCGTTGACTTCAGGTGTGGAACACCGGTCACTCATGTTGGTAATGACTAGATCTAGGATATTGTTGCCCCTGGTGGGGGTGTGGATAAGTTGATCCAGGGCATTGGAGTTTATGAATTCCAGAAAGCATTGAGCGAAGGAGTTGGTACATGAGTAGTTTTCTCAGTTAATGGTGGGGTAGGTTTAATTTTGTGTTTGCTGTAATAACCCATAGGATAAGCTGATTAAAAACAGAATGAGAACAGAGAAGACATGCACCAGTGTAACTGTTTCCCACTTTTGAATTCTTAGGTCTAATGATAGTTGATGTGCTGATTTTCTGTTTTATCACATTGCTTCTGAATGAAATATATGAAAAACACAAAGCAGGTGTTTACTACTTATTTAGCATGACACTATCAAACCCTAATGACTTAACCATCATGCAGGAAGGTTTGTCCCAATTAATAACTGGTGTCAAAATCATGACAATGCCCTCTGAGAACTGACCCAATTGTTTGGCATTTGGGAACTTGTGTGTACAGTGACCTAACTTTTGACCAACATGTGCCCAGAGTCATAAGAAAGCCTTTCTATATTTCACAGCTTATAAACAAATTGTGACTAGATCTAGAGATGTTGTTGTCCCCCTTTACAAAGCTCTCATTAGGTCAATCATTTTGTATAATGCCCACTTTGGCATGTATCTGTCCAACCCCATGCAACAATTGGAATACCTTCAGAGATACCTAACTAAAAGGATACAAGTCCTAAACAATAGGTCTTGCATGGACCACCTCAAAGATTTATTACTATACTCAGTATCCTACAGAGTGCTTAGAGGTGATATGCCTGGCAAACAAGGCATCCTCCGACTTAATACAGATAAACCTACTGAACATCAGCAAGTCAAATGGCATCAGAAATACTCAGTCCAGGTATCTAAACTGAATGTTGTGGAGAGATGGACATATAACACATAGGCTATCAAGGTTCCAGAACAGACTATCCATAAAAATAAAACAAAGCTCATCCGTCCATAATCAAATGTAACTTGTATCTACAGATGGGTAATAGAAAATGTACTCCAGGATTGCCCCTCATGCTACTAATGGATAGAGGCAGTTCCTAAATGCTGCATCCCTTACATGGGGGTCCCCTCAAATTATTTATGGTATGATCACAGTTATTCTCACTACAGTTAATATACAATTATCAGCCATGGGGTAGGTAAGACCAATCAGAAAATGTTAATTCAAGCACCAAAACGGAATTGGCTAAGCTTAAAAAGTTCTCCAAGTGAACCTGTGTTGTGGTACTTAATAGTTATCAAAATTGCCCTTTTTAGATCACTAAGTGCCCCTCTCACCCTCCACCCTCCCAGTTTTCAACAGCTTCCAGCACCTATGGCACCCTCAATCTCTCTACTTCCATACTCTGTTAAATCAGCGCTGTTTTCTTTCTTACCCTTCCTTACCCGTACCTGTTCTACACCGTTAACAGACTCCGCAATATGTCCTTACCTGTACCTGTTCTACACCGTTAACAGACTCCGCAATATGTCCTTACCTGTACCTGTTCTACACTGTTAACAGACTCCGCAATATGCAAATGCATCCTCATTCATATCAGTATTTCCCTACACCTGTACCTACCTATCAATCCCTATATCCATCTATCATTCCTGCCCATCATCTTACTCTACTTTGTTCTTCCACTAATCTCTACCACACCTATAACTGCATTCCCACCACACTCATCTCAGCGCACCGTATCACCTCTGTATACAGCAGTCTAAATAGCAAATACACCACTACTTCACCTTCTATCACTAGTATTTTTCACTATACTCACACTCTCACCCAGATATCACAAGTCTCTCGCCCACGGTTACTTACCTACACGTACTGCACAATACTTAAACCAGAATACCACAAAATATTTCCCTAACAACATATTTCCCTAATATCTCCACCAGCCTACTTGATATAATTAAATTAGCACCTAAAATACAAGCAAGCAGCACATGCTCCGCCATTGTCCAAAATCATGTATAAACTAAAACCCAGATATAAGTGGCTCTTCAATAGCCACACCGCTGACTGGACAATAATACTGGAAAGGGATAAACATAACTAACCGCAGATCCCACCAAACCAGCTCCTACACATGCCAAAACAGCAATAAGCTAGGTCTACAACCACCTAGGACTTAAAATTTTATTTTATTTTGACATTTGTTAACTGGGTATGTCCGACTGAGCGATATAAGAAAATCACAGAAGTTCAAGCCTGTATAGCCCGCTACTCCCCTGATCGCTTCATAGCCACATAAACCTGATTAACGCCAATTACCAAAGATACAGAAATACTCCCACTGAGTTATAATACACTCAGACTGGACAGAACCAACAAAAAAGCAAGTGGAAGTGCTGTTTTCTGCATAGATGTTTTAGCTCTCTCCACTGTTTTCTGCATAGATGTTTTAGATCTTTCCACTTAACTTGATACTTTAACCACTTCCAACAATACTGAACTTCTCAGTCACTCTTCAAACTGAATATTCACAAAATTTTAGCCATCATAGGTGTATTCATACCACCTAGTAACAATATTCCCAGCCTGGCACTCACTCCAGTGCCATCTTCTTCAATTAAAAAACACCTACTCGCCCTTAAGACAACTGCCCCTGGCCAAACAGCTCAAACTTACTACAGACAGCCTTGCATTTCCTGTCTCAGTTCTAACAAACTTCTCTATCCAAAAAATATATAACCCTACCTTATGAAAAAAAACTCCTATATAATACCCCTTCATAAAGGCAGCTCATCAACTGAGTTCACAAATTATAGACCAAAAATCATTCTCTCACCCTTACCAAAAATCTTGGAAAGATGTGTACCCTAAGGTCTAGCTGCAGTTTAAAGAAAAGAAAACTACAACAATAACAGGAAATATAAAAACTAAGAAAAATCCAAACCATTAAACGTTCTCACTGCAGCTGCACTTAATTTGGTTCTCCTGTTCATCCTAGGTGATTATCATCACTGCCCCCTTTCCACTGCCTGTCACTCACATTGTTTTCCCTGTTAGTTCTGGGATCATCTTCCCACCAAGTTCAAGTTTTTTCACTTACCTGGCCACTTCCCTGAAACTGTTCCACTCCCCTTCCCTGTCCCCAATTTCCACCCACCCCCACTATCTGCCAATGTATAGACACAAAACCACACACCCCACCACCTCAACCAATCCCAAAACAACAATGCAATTGCAAACATTAACAAACTCCCACCCTCCACCCACCAAGTTCTCCTACCAAGCTCTATAACCCCATACTATCATCACCAACCAAACCACTGCCCACAAACCCTCAAGTAACTATGTTTACCTCTCATCTATTACTACTAGCTACCCTTGTTACACTTTACACCATTACCTGCTGCCATAAAGCTCACATTATATTTCACCCCAGCCCAACCCTAACTTCCACCTAAAAACTACATAACACTTCCTTCTGCTGCATCCAACCCCACTTACTGAACTACTCTACCACTGAGCTAAACAAAGTCAAATACATTAATTCCACCATACTTTCCACCAAACCCAACATATTAACTAAACGTCTACTCAAAATTGAATATCTAAGTCTATTCCTGCAAACACAGCTCCACATTTGTTGGGATATACACCCACACCCAGGTCCTACAATTGATACTACCAACCTCACTAGTCCAAACATCCATCATGCAATTAAATGTAAAAAAAAAAAACCTCTGCGACCTACTTATACTTAGTATGAACACTAGAAGTACCTTGAACAAAAGTGACGAAGTTCAAGCCACACTCTCCGCTTACAACCCAGACATTACACTCATTACAGAGACCTGGCTCAAACCCCACATTAAGAACAATGAGATACTTTCCCCCAGGCTATAATATAATCAGGGCTGATGGAACTATCAAAAAAGGTGGAGATGTCGCCATACTATACAAGACTGTCCTCAAGGTAGACCTTATACATAAAAAAATCCCAACATTTAACAATGCAGAAACTATTCACCAAAATTCAAATCAATCAATAGAAGCACTAAACCTAGTGGGTATTTACATACCCCCAGGTGACATCATACCTACCCATGAGTCTATACTGGACTGGACATCCACACTCCTCCTAGGGGACTTTAAAATTAACTGGAAATCCATCAACACAACTAGCCCCCCCCTAATCACATCAACCTGTATTCCTATACTCAACTTATCCAAACACCCACCCGCATTGACAAAAATACAAACAAGGAATCCATACTAGACTGGATCCTTACAAACAACTCATCTATTATCCAATATTATGGCACACTACCAACTGGCCTTAGTGACCATTTACCTACACTCATATTAAGACAATGCCTCAAAGCCACTAAAACAACCACCCTACGTGAAATCCATAATTCAAGAAATTTCATACCTGAGCATTTCATTAATGCACTAAGGTACTGTAACTGGGCTCCCCTAACAACCCTCACACTAGACAAGGCCATGGACTACTTCAATTACAACTTTGAGACATACTAAATCAGATGGCCCCCCTATGGACAATTCAAATAAAACCTAACCCAGCCCCATGGCTCTCTAAAAACACAAGAACCCTTCTCAAACTTAGGGATAAAGCTTTGGATACCTGGTATCACAATAAGACCGATCACAACAGGCAGGTCTTCCTCAAACTACGTAATACAGCAAAAAAAAAAAACAGATGAGGCAAGATAAGAAAAATCACTACAAAGAGCTACAAGTAAAACATACCACTAACCCCCCAAACTTCTGGGCAGCTGTCAGCCAAGTATTACAATCAGGCAAACCCACTACCCATCCCCGCAATGTCAGAGGAGATAATATAGAGACAGCTACCCAATTTAACAACTAGTTCACTTCTTCCATCATTAACCTAACTAGCAACAAACACGAAGGGCAAAAAGACAAACTTGTAATCGAAAAACCAAAGCAAGCAGGAAATACGTGACAAAAGACAATTTAATGTTGTTAGCGCTTTCGGAAATAGACTGTGCTTTTCCTTCTTCAGACATAGAACACTCACATTCAAATGTTTTTAAAGAAAAAAATCTAGTGTCAATTAATTAATTACATGAAATACAAATCAAGGTTTAAAGTGAAAGACTCTATTACTTAAACACTTCCAAAAAGTTACAACCAAAAACAGTTGCATAAAATCTAGCTGAGCAACCCTTAGTTTGCAGAAATTCATAACAGCCTACATACATACGTTTTAAATACAAGTCTAAAATAACAATCAATTTATAATTAATAAGATTATTACTAAAATAATCAAAAATCTAAAATAATTATCTAAAAACAAAAATATATAACAATAACAAAGGGAAACTATCAATAAGAATAATTTCACCTTTCTAAATTCATCTTTTTAAAGACAAAAGCTTTAAAAAACATTTAATCGAAACTGTTTCATTCAAACCTGGGGGCAAATACGCAGCAGTGGTGATTTGCCATCTTAATTCTTCAATTTCCAAATTGATTTGCCAAGGGCCACCTCTCACATCTGTGCTTATGTGCTTTAATACTGAAAACTTAAAGGAGTGGTCTGGGAAATCAACAATATGCCTAGCCAATGCGTTGGTTGTGTCCCTCTTACTTATAGCATACAGGTGTTCATAAATACGTTGCCTTAGCTTCCTTTTGGTCTTGCCGATATAGAAAGCTTTACAAACTTGGCAACAAGCGCAATACATCACTCCCTTTGTGTCACATGAGAATTTACCCTGGGTTTTGTAAAACCTATCCCTAATTTTAAATTGGTAATTCAAGTTTAAGTGCTTACATTGATGACACCTTCCACACTTAAACATACCCTTGTTTTTATTAGGGGATGGGTTGGTGGAGTATTGCAACAACATTTTTAAATTTTGCCCTCGTCTAAAGGTAATTTTTGGTTTGTTGCCAAGGGCTTTATATAGAGACATATCCTCTATAAGGAGAGTCCAGTTCTTGTATAGGGTCTCCCTAATAAAAGAGTGGTCCAAATTATATGTACATAAAAAACTTGTGGTATGACAGTTGGTGTTACTAGGTAGAGAATCCTGTACCTCCCCAACAGGAATATCAAACTCTTCTAAACCCCCAGTACCTAATAATGGCTTAAAGCAGCCAGAATGTCGTTTAGTGGTTACCTCTATGGAAATGTTGGAGACTAAACTCAGCGGGTAACCCCTCCTACGAAACATTCTTTCAAGCAGACCACATTCTTCAATGAAATCAGACTCATCTGAAATCATTCTGGCTGCCCTCACCATCTGCCCCTTAACCACTGCTCTCTATTGGTGGTAGGGGTGACAACTGGAGAAATGGAGGAAGGAGTTAGAATACTTGGGCTTCCTGTAGATTGTGCTTTTAAATCTATTTCTGACCGCATCCTTATGAATACGAATGTCAAGAAAGTTAATGATTTCATTTTCCAAATTAAAGGTAAACTCCAAAAAGTTGGCTGAAGCAGTGATTACTTTAATAAAATCTTGCACTGTTTCGCTGGGGCGTTTCCATAAAATGAACATGTCATCTTGGTATCTTGTATACCAAGCGACATTGTTCTTAAACATAGTGTTTTGGAAAAGCATGGTGGTCTCCCAATGTGCCATTATACAATTGGCAAAGCTACCACCACAGGGAGATCTCATGGCTACCCCTGATTTTTAGAGGAAAAAATCCCCCTCAAGCCACATAGAGTTGTTAAACAAAACTAACTCCAACAAAGTAACTACGACATAAATGATGTTGTTGTCAATTTTCCTTGCATGTAAGAAATCTCTAATCCACTCTATCCCCAATTCTTGGGGGATCACGGTGTACAAGTCCTTTACATCAATAGTCACTAATTTATAGTCCTGTTTAAAAGGGATGCTGCTGAGTTCCGTTAGAAAACTCCACGAATCTTTACATATTTGGTGCTCATTCTCTACTAAAGGCCTTAAAATACTGTCCACATACTTGGCACAACCATAGGTAATTGACCCACGTCCGTCAACAATGGGTCTAAAAGGGGGGTCAACAAGTCGCTTATGAATCTTAGGGATGCCAAATAAAGATGCCAGCGTAGGGGCTGGCATAGTTATGAAGTTAAACAAATCTAAATCGATTACTTTTTCAATGAAAAGTTTGTCTAATGTGGCCCTAATCTTACTATAGGCCATACTAACTTCATTAAGACAAATTTGTTGGTAAATCGAATTGTTTAGATATTCAGCCATACAAGAAATATAGGTACTGTGATTCATACAAACTAAGCCACCTCCTTTATCTGGCTTCATCATTCTAATTTTACAGTCGTTCAACAATCTAATAAAGTCGCGTTCTTTTTCACTGATGTTGTAAAAGCCTTTCTTGGCTTTTGAACCGGTGTCAACAAAAGACCTAAAATCCAATTCGCACATTTTCTCAAATGCCAGAATATTAGGGTGAAGAGGTGGATTAAAAATGCTACAGACTCACAGTGAGTTAGAAAAAAAGGAAGATGAGCCCATAATGGCATTTAAATTAATCTTACGTACAAAAAGTTTAAGGTCCACTATTGTGTTAACTAAATTCATTCCAGAGTCAGGAACGAAGGACAAGCCTAATGCAAAAAAATCAATAATATCCTGAGGGAAAGTTAAATCAGAATAATTATAAATGTGAAAGTCACCAGCAGAGTTAGATAGGATTTGAGGGTTTAAAACCCCATTTCCAACTACCTCCTGCGCTGGTTCCTTCGTTTCCGCGTGCGCCCTTGCTGGTTGGGCGGTCTCGAATTGTTCTGACCGTTGGCCTGGTGTGATGGAAAACCCTGTTGTGAACTTGCTGTAGGTTGATTGTTGTTATTACTGTTACTATTATTGTTATTATTCTTATTGCCAGCTGTCCGGGTGTTGGGAACAGATTGGTTGTTACCATTGTTTCTAATCCTTTCACTTCTTCTTGGCAAATTCTCTTCTCTATAACTATCAAGATCACATTCACCAAGGTCACCCTCTTCATTGTTAACAGCATTTTCATTAGAAACCCTCTGAAAGCTGTTACCCAAAACTGGTGGGGGTGGGGGGTAGGCAGTCCCACAGGAATACTGCTGAACGTCTCTTGCAATTTTCTTTTTCTTAGCACAAGCCAACTTAGTGATAGTGGCCTCAATACTGTTGAAAATCCTCGTATATTCGTATTTGTAACGAGGAAAATCAGCACTCAATGTTATGTCATGTTCCAATGTTTCTAGTTCACTTTTAAAAACCAAAACTTGAGATTTATAATGTTTAACCAGTCTTTTTATAAACTCAAAGCCCTGCTTGTTAAACAGCTCCAAAAGTTCAAAATGAAACTCGGACTGGTTGACCAACCCGACAGGGTACCTCCACTGCCTGAGCCCTTTAGGTATAATTTCTTTGCTCAAGCATTCCTCCAAATATGAAATTTCCAGCTGCAGTTTCCTGCAGTGAAATAGCTTATAGTCAAATAAGTTAATAATAGATGAAAGATTAGTGGGTGTATTCACTTGCATTGAACTAGAAGTGGATACACGATTATCACAGAAAAAATTCTCGTTACCTAAAAAAATCCCAAGAGTTGGTGCCGATTCATTGAGATTTCTGTTGTTGCTTGTGTGCCCAGGCTGATTAGAATCTCCAGTCGGAAGCGTTGGCTGCGCGTTTCTACCAATTTTAGTTGTAACCCCTTGGTTTAAATCACGATTTCCTCGATGGTTAGAAGATGGCAAAATCCCATTGCTAATTAGAGGTAAAATCGCAGTACCAATAGGTACATTAGGCAGAAAAGGTTGCTGCGTGCTAGAATTCCCTTGCTTGGCAGAATCTGCCAAACTCTCAACTTTCTGTGTTAAGCTCTCCACACGGCCCATAAGTACTTGTAAAAGGGCTGTGAGGTTACCAGCGGCGTTCACCTCTCCAGATCCAGAGCTTGCATTACTCGCGTCATTAAGAACGGGCTCATCTTGTGAGAAAAGAGAGCCTTGTGAACCTGCTCCACCTTGGTTTGCCATAAAATACCAAACAAACACGAAGGGCAAAAAGACAAACTTGTAATCGAAAAACCAAAGCGAGCAGGAAATACGTGACAAAAGACAATTTAATGTTGTTAGCGCTTTCGGAAATAGACTGTGCTTTTCCTTCTTCAGACATAGAACACTCACATTCAAATGTTTTTAAAGAAAAAATCTAGTGTCAATTAATTAATTACATGAAATACAAATCAAGGTTTAAAGTGAAAGACTGTATTACTTAAACACTTCCAAAAAGTAACAACCAAAAACAGTTGCATAAAATCTAGCTGAGCAACCCTTAGTTTGCAGAAATTCATAACAGCCTACATACATACGTTTTAAATACAAGTCTAAAATAACAATCAATTTATAATTAATAAGATTATTACTAAAATAATCAAAAAATCTAAAATAATTATTTAAAAACAAAAATATATAACAATAACAAAGGGAAACTATCAATAAGAATAATTTCACCTTTCTAAATTCATCTTTTTAAAGACAAAAGCTTTAAAAAACATTTAATCGAAACCAATCAGCAACCCAAACTCATACCCCCCCCCATTCACTCTCAAACCAGTTCCTACCAACCCAATATACAAGCACCTCACTAAACTAAAACCCACCACCTTGGCAATCAACAAACTCCCTGCAGTGTATCTCAAAATTGCTGTTAGTGCTATAGCTGATCACACCTCAATACTTGTTAACTGGTCAGTCAACGAGCATACAACTCCAGCCCTTTGGAAAACCTCCTACATAATACCCTTGCACAAAGCTGGTCCCTCAGCCAAACTCGCCAACTACTGCCGCATAGCAATCTTATCCTTCCTATCAAAAATCCTTGAAAAATTTATCCATTCTCAGCTTATGAAACATTTACTTACAAATAATCCCCTCACCAACACCCAACATGGCTTTCACCCATCGCGTAGCACCACCACGGCACTCATATCCTTCACCAACACTGTCAATCAATATAGGAACCAAGGAAATCTAGTGTCTGCCATCTTCCTTAATCTGTCCAAAGCATTCGATACAGTATCCCACAGCAAACTACTTACTACCCTAGCTGAACTCAACCTAAACAACCCCTCCTTGCTCTGGTTTCAAGAAGACCTATCTAGCCACCAACAAGCAGTTAAGTGGCACAATTATATCTCTCCCCCACCTCTCCCAGTAACAGTAGGTGTACCACAGGGATCCATTCTGGGACCCTTACTATTTATTTTCCTTACAAATACCCTCCACACAGCCACCCAGCAAGCTACAATAGTCCAAGATGCAGAAGATACTACACTGATCTGCTCAGCCCGCACACTCCAGACTAAAACCCAAGAGGCCTTCTCCAATATCAAAAACTAGTTAAAAAACTCACAACTAATACTTAACCCCAAAAAGGCTCAACTCATGCTTGTAAACCTACCAAAACTATTGACTCGTCTGCTCTTTTCTCCATCAATTCTGACAATAACACCCAAATCTCCCCAGCATCACAAGCTAAACGTCTTGGTGTAATACTCAACCAAAACCTAAAGTCTGACAAACATATAACATAAACCATATCCAAAGTCCATAAAAAACATGGAACCCTATACCACTGCAAAATCTAACCAAAGACACCAAAATTACTATATCCAGAACTCACCTTCTCTCTACATTGCTCTAGGCATCCCCTGTATTAACAAACCTTAACAAGACATACCTATACAAACTGTCCATGTCCAATAGCAAGATTTGCAACTAGCTCTAATTTCCTTTCCCACCACTGTCACTCACTAAAACAACTAGGTTGGCTAGAACTCGCCAACTTACTAAACTATAACCAACTCACCATGGCTCATTAATTGCTCTATCACCCAAACAAGATTCCTGATCTCTCAAGCTTACTCAACTTTCACAGTTCTGCTCGCCAACTAAGATTCACAAATGAAGCCCTTCTTGGAGTAGTTAAGTGTAGACACAGTGCTGGTGAATCCCTCTACACAATGCTGGTGAATCCCTCTACTCCTACACAACTGCTAAAATCTGGAATTCTCTTCCACCAGATATCAGATTGCAAAATAGTAGTCCCATCTTTAAATCCCAATTAAAAGTCCACCTCAATCTTATCAGGCAATGTACCTGTACTGACCATGGCTAACCCTACTACCACCATTCAGATAAATCTTCCCCTGGGACTACTCAAAGGTCAAACACACAGAAAAAAAAATACCATAACATTGCATTTTTAAATGTATGTATAGAACTGTATATATTACTGCACTTTCTTACTCAAATACATTATATTTTCTGCTTTACTGCTGTACACTTCTGTAACTGCTCATCATACTGTGCCAAGATATACTATTGTTTGCTCTATTAATTTGTACTCATCTCTGACTTGTATTCTGATCATTATGTGGAGCTTTTTTATTTTGTATTTTTATGATTGTCATGTATGTGGAGCTTTTCTCACCGGGTGTCTTCTGAAAAGGGGCACCTGATTGCCCAGTCAGACCAACCTGGTAATCAAATATAAAATAAATAAAATAAATATATGTGTTCATTCACAACTTACTACATATATTATTTCACAAGACCTCCTCCCTCCCTCCCTCCCTCATAGCATGGTTTCAGACCCAACCACAGTACAACTACTGCCCCTCTAAGGTTCACAGGTATAACAAATCACAATAGAAATTCAGGTCTTCTAACCTCAGCCCTATTTCTGGATCAAAAAAAGACATTCACACACTCAATCATCAAATTCTGCTAACTAAACTCTCTTCCTGCTGGCTGTCACCCTCCTCACATAAATCATTTCTTTGTTACATAACTAACAGGTTCCGAGCAGTGAAATGGTGAGATGATTTCTCCTCTTTCCCTCCTATACCCTTTGAAGTCCCACAAGCCTCCACCATTACTGTTTAACTTATTTATCAATGACCTAAGCACAGCAGCCAAAGAGGACACCATAGTTAAAATGCCTACGGCTCCACTCAAATATGTGCTGCTAGGACACTACACATGTTCCAAACACCCGCACAGAAATCCTTCTCCATGGAAGTTTGGCATAGCAACTCAACTCCTCCAGAATCAAAAAAAAAAAAAACTAAACTAAACTACTGTTCACCCCCAACATTCTCTCCTCCCAAAAAAGGTACCTTTAATATACTGTCATTGAACAAGACCAAAAAAGAACTGGTATCCCCCATCAAACTATTTGACGTAATTATAGACTATCGCTTCAACTTTGATCTCCACCTTCAACAAGCCATAAAGGAAACCTACCAAACACTAGGGTACCTCTGTAGAGGAAAGTATTACCTTACTGACTCTGCTAGACAAAAACCCCACCCTATTATATGCCTGTCCTAAACTAAAGCAATCCAACTCCTCTACACTAAACTAGAACAATGCTACAATAAAGTAGCCAAATTCATAACCATCAGTGCAGATGGCATCACTGCCTCTCTCTAAAACAACTAAAATGGCTCAAACAAAACAATTCTCTTCTGTACTCACAATTAATTACAACCGTCAGACTATTATACATCCCTGAAAAATACCCATTTCTTCACTTCATCATTGAACCTTGTACTACTGAGAGACATCTATGCTCCACTAACAAATCGCTACTCTCCATAACTAAACCTAATAACAATGCAGGATACCTCCCGTATTGCTGGAATAGCATCCCTCTCCACTTAACAGTCTGCAACTTGAAAGACTTGGAATGCCAACCAAAGGATCACCAGACAGATAGCTCAGCACCTGAACCGCCCCTGGTTAAACTGATGCTAATGTAGTTATGTGAATTTGTGGCATAACTCTCTGCTGCACAAAACGTAATGTACGATTATCATAACTGTACCCTCAAATGCCATCTTATCTCCCTTATCATCCTTTTGCCTCCTTCCTGCATTTGGGATGCTCAAGCTATTTATCTAATCTTCCTTTGTCCTAGATTTTGTACAAAGCTTTTTAGAAACAGATATTTTCACATCAGATCTGACAATCCCGCACAGTATCCCTCCTCATCTCATTCGATTACTCTGCCTATTTCGGCATCGGTATCCTTCATTAATTCTCATCTCCATATACTATTAGAAATATAGTCAATATTTTTGAATAACTATACATTAGTTTACTCGACACAGGCTATCCACATCTGCAAAGTTTCTAATTGCAGTACATATTGTATTGATGACCACAAGTACTCCTAGAAATATTCTACAAATGTATTTCAATCCGTTGCAAGGGCTCTTATCCCCTAGTATATAAGCAACTCCACAATCTATTGTAGAGAATGTTATATCTGCTGTGGGGCTTTCTTCCTGTGCATATAATTACTTATCAGCTATTGTAAATTGATTTAAGGGTGTCTGTGAAGCCTTTCTCCCTAACTCATTGTAAACTATTTAATCTGTCGAGGGTATTTTCTTCTTACTCATCAACTACTGGTTAAATCTTTTTGAAAGTGTTGTACAGCTTTTCTCCCAGGTCTGTACTGAAAACTGGCCACTCAGATGGACTTTCCTGGTTACCAAAGGACAAATAAATACAATAATGCATTGCATATACCTCCCTGTATTTACAAAAATCATATAAAACCCATGTAACTGTTATTTAAAAAAAACAGTTTGCAAATGATGTAACTGATGTCAAGGATGTCTGAATGATGGACTTGTTGCTCATGAATGAAACTGACTGTAACCAATGAAACGATGCAAATGATGCATATGATACCTGTGTAATTGACCTTTTCTCCCCAGGCCTCTGCTAAAAAGGGCACGGCTCAGTCAGACTTTCCCGGTAAACAACTGGCAATAAATAGAATAAATAAATAAATAAATTACAATGCCATCAGAACTGGGGCTAACACAGACAAATGGTCACCAGGTAAATTCTGAAATACATCGGATACGAAAAATTATATACAGACAATAACAGATAACCCACTCTCTCTATGAAAGACAGTTTGGCTCAGTTGGATAACATGGTACAAAATTAATAAGTAAATACTTAAAAATTACAGAACCAAAAAAACTATTCTATTTAATGAATGAATGGATCGAGATTCTGGTTAAAAAATAAAATATAAAAAAATAAACACAGTACACAGCTGAATGCAGCTGGTCAGTAATCACTCTGCCAGCACTTACTCAGAATAAGGCTACTTCTATTAGCAAGATTTAAAATCTGAAGAATAATTTCTCTTCTCTAGTACTGTGTTTCATAAAAAAAATTCTGTTGATTTAATTATTAATCATTATCAGATTCTGCAACTACCACTTTTAGGCCCTACAACAGACTATGTCCTTAAGTTGAATACGCAGTAGCTTCTTCAGGCCCTACAACAGACTATGTCCTTAAGTTGAATACGCAGTAGCTTCTTCAGGCCCTACAACAGACTATGTCCTTAATTTGAATATGCAGGAGATCTTTCAGGCCCTGCAACAGGTTATGTACTTAATTTGAATATGCAGTAGCTGTTTCAGGCCCTACAACAGACTGTGTCCTAAAGTTGAATACGCAGGAGATCTTTTTAAAGCAAATCAGTTGCAGATCCAGTTTGAAACTCTGGCCTTTTTCATCTTGTATTGTATAATACAATGTGCAATAACTGTGCTGCTTGGCGAGTTAGCAATTAGTGACAGCAGACACACATCTATTTCTGAATCAGAATAAGTTGCATGGCATTACCCAGCTGTGGTGTAAGACTTATTTTGTTCATTAACAGTACTACTAGTATAGTAACAAGTGTTTTAAATACAGCTC